>NC_069505.1:606997891-607210391 GCF_027579735.1 Bombina bombina | reverse complement strand
CACCTGCTGACAAGCTGCTGTCATGTAGTGCTGACCCTTCCTTGTGATTCACCTGCTGACAAGCTGCTGTCATGTAGTGCTGACCCTTCCTTGTGATTCACCTGCTGACAATCTGCTGTCATGTAGTGCAGACCCTTCCTTGTGATTCACCTGCTGACAAACTGCTGTCATGTAGTGCAGACCCTTCCTTGTGATTCACCTGCTGACAAGCTGCTGCTGTCATGTAGTGCAGACCCTTCCTTGTGATTTACCTGCTGACAAGCTGCTGTCATGTAGTGCAGACCCATCCTTGTGATTCACCTGCTGACAAGCTGCTGTCATGTAGTGCAGACCCTTCCTTGTGATTCACCTGCTGACAAGCTGCTGTCATGTAGTGCAGACCCATCCTTGTGATTCACCTGCTGACAAGCTGCTGTCATGTAGTGCAGACCCTTCCTTGTGATTCACCTGCTGACAAGCTGCTGTCATGTAGTGCTGACCCTTCCTTGTGATTCACCTGCTGACAAGCTGCTGTCATGTAGTGCAGACCCTTCCTTGTGATTCACCTGCTGACAAGCTGCTGTCATGTAGTGCAGACCCTTCCTTGTGATACACCTGCTGACAAGCTGCTGTCATGTAGTGCAGACCCTTCCTTGTGATTCACCTGCTGACAAGCTGCTGTCATGTAGTGCAGACCCTTCCTTGTGATTCACATGCTGACAAGCTGCTGTCATGTAGTGCTGACCCTTCCTTGTGATTCACCTGCTGACAAGCTGCTGTCATGTAGTGCTGACCCTTCCTTGTGATTCACCTGCTGACAAGCTGCTGTCATGTAGTGCAGACCCTTCCTTGTGATTCACCTGCTGACAATCTGCTGTCATGTAGTGCAGACCCTTCCTTGTGATTCACCTGCTGACAAGCTGCTGTCATGTAGTGCAGACCCTTCCTTGTGATTCACCTGCTGACAAGCTGCTGTCATGTAGTGCTGACCCTTCCTTGTGATTCACCTGCTGACAATCTGCTGTCATGTAGTGCAGACCCTTCTTTGTGATTCACCTGCTGACAAGCTGCTGTCATGTAGTGCAGACCCTTCCTTGTGATTCACCTGCTGACAAGCTGCTGTCATGTAGTGCTGACCCTTCCTTGTGATTCACCTGCTGACAATCTGCTGTCATGTAGTGCAGACCCTTCCTTGTGATTCACCTGCTGACAAGCTGCTGTCATGTAGTGCAGACCCTTCCTTGTGATTCACCTGCTGACAAACTGCTGTCATGTAGTGCAGACCCTTCCTTGTGATTCACCTGCTGACAAGCTGCTGCTGTCATGTAGTGCAGACCCTTCCTTGTGATTTACCTGCTGACAAGCTGCTGTCATGTAGTGCAGACCCATTCTTGTGATTCACCTGCTGACAAGCTGCTGTCATGTAGTGCAGACCCTTCCTTGTGATTCACCTGCTGACAAGCTGCTGTCATGTAGTGCAGACCCATCCTTGTGATTCACCTGCTGACAAGCTGCTGTCATGTAGTGCAGACCCTTCCTTGTGATTCACCTGCTGACAAGCTGCTGTCATGTAGTGCTGACCCTTCCTTGTGATTCACCTGCTGACAAGCTGTTGTCATGTAGTGCAGACCCTTCCTTGTGATTCACCTGCTGACAAGCTGCTGTCATGTAGTGCAGACCCTTCCTTGTGATACACCTGCTGACAAGCTGCTGTCATGTAGTGCAGACCCTTCCTTGTGATTCACCTGCTGACAAGCTGATGTCATGTAGTGCAGACCCTTCCTTGTGATTCACCTGCTGACAAGCTGCTGTCATGTAGTGCTGACCCTTCCTTGTGATTCACCTGCTGACAAGCTGCTGTCATGTAGTGCTGACCCTTCCTTGTGATTCACCTGCTGACAAGCTGCTGTCATGTAGTGCAGACCCTTCCTTGTGATTCACCTGCTGACAATCTGCTGTCATGTAGTGCAGACCCTTCTTTGTGATTCACCTGCTGACAAGCTGCTGTCATGTAGTGCAGACCCTTCCTTGTGATTCACCTGCTGACAAGCTGCTGTCATGTAGTGCTGACCCTTCCTTGTGATTCACCTGCTGACAATCTGCTGTCATGTAGTGCAGACCCTTCTTTGTGATTCACCTGCTGACAAGCTGCTGTCATGTAGTGCAGACCCTTCCTTGTGATTCACCTGCTGACAAGCTGCTGTCATGTAGTGCTGACCCTTCCTTGTGATTCACCTGCTGACAATCTGCTGTCATGTAGTGCAGACCCTTCCTTGTGATTCACCTGCTGACAAGCTGCTGTCATGTAGTGCAGACCCTTCCTTGTGATTCACCTGCTGACAAGCTGCTGTCATGTAGTGCAGACCCTTCCTTGTGATTCACCTGCTGACAATCTGCTGTCATGTAGTGCAGACCCTTCCTTGTGATTCACCTGCTGACAAACTGCTGTCATGTAGTGCAGACCCTTCCTTGTGATTCAGCTGCTGACAAGCTGCTGTCATGTAGTGCAGACCCTTCCTTGTGATTCACCTGCTGACAAGCTGCTGTCATGTAGTGCAGACCCTTCCTTGTGATTCACCTGCTGACAAGCTGCTGTCATGTAGTGCAGACCCTTCCTTGTGATTCACCTGCTGACAAGCTGATGTCATGTAGTGCAGACCCTTCCTTGTGATTCAGCTGCTGACAAACTGCTGTCATGTAGTGCAAACCCTTCCTTGTGATTTACCTGCTGACAATCTGCTGTCATGTAGTGCAGACCCTTCCTTGTGATTCCCCTGCTGACAAGCTGCTGTCATGTAGTGCAGACCCTTCCTTGTGATTCAGCTGCTGACAAACTGCTGTCATGTAGTGCAGACCCTTCCTTGTGATTCACCTGCTGACAAGCTGCTGTCATGTAGTGCAGACCCTTCCTTGTGATTCACCTGCTGACAAGCTGCTGTCATGTAGTGCAGACCCTTCCTTGTGATTCACCTGCTGACAAGCTGCTGTCATGTAGTGCAGACCCTTCCTTGTGATTCACCTGCTGACAAGCTGCTGTCATGTAGTGCTGACCCTTCCTTGTGATTCACCTGCTGACAAGCTGCTGTCATGTAGTGCTGACCCTTCCTGGTGATTTACCTGCTGACAAGCTGCTGTCATGTAGTGCAGACCCTTCCTTGTGATTCACCTGCTGACAATCTGCTGTCATGTAGTGCAGACTCTTCCTTGTGATTCACCTGCTGACAAGCTGTTAGTCATGTAGTGCAGACCCTTCCTTGTGATTCACCTGCTGACAAGCTGCTGTCATGTAGTGCAGACTCTTCCTTGTGATTCACCTGCTGACAATCTGCTGTCATGTAGTGCAGATCCTTCCTTGTGATTCACCTGCTGACAATCTGCTGCTGTCATGTAATGCAGACCCTTCCTTGTGATTCACCTGCTGACAAGCTGCTGTCATGTAGTGCAGACCCTTCCTTGTGATTCACCTGCTGACAATCTGCTGTCATGTAGTGCAGACCCTTCCTTGTGATTCACCTGCTGACAAGCTGCTGTCATGTAGTGCAGACCCTTCCTTGTGATTCACCTGCTGACAATCTGCTGTCATGTAGTGCAGACCCTTCCTTGTGATTCACCTGCTGACAAGATGCTGTCATGTAGTGCTGACCCTTCCTTGTGATTCACCTGCTGACAAGCTGCTGTCATGTAGTGCAGACCCTTCCTTGTGATACACCTGCTGACAAGCTGCTGTCATGTAGTGCAGACCCTTCCTTGTGATTCACCTGCTGACAAGCTGCTGTCATGTAGTGCAGACCCTTCCTTGTGATTCACCTGCTGACAAGCTGCTGTCATGTAGTGCAGACCCTTCCTTGTGATTCACCTGCTGACAAGCTGCTGTCATGTAGTGCAGACCCTTCCTTGTGATTCACCTGCTGACAAGCTGCTGTCATGTAGTGCTGACCCTTCCTTGTGATTCACCTGCTGACAAGCTGCTGTCATGTAGTGCTGACCCTTCCTGGTGATTTACCTGCTGACAAGCTGCTGTCATGTAGTGCAGACCCTTCCTTGTGATTCACCTGCTGACAATCTGCTGTCATGTAGTGCAGACTCTTCCTTGTGATTCACCTGCTGACAAGCTGTTAGTCATGTAGTGCAGACCCTTCCTTGTGATTCACCTGCTGACAAGCTGCTGTCATGTAGTGCAGACTCTTCCTTGTGATTCACCTGCTGACAATCTGCTGTCATGTAGTGCAGATCCTTCCTTGTGATTCACCTGCTGACAATCTGCTGCTGTCATGTAATGCAGACCCTTCCTTGTGATTCACCTGCTGACAAGCTGCTGTCATGTAGTGCAGACCCTTCCTTGTGATTCACCTGCTGACAATCTGCTGTCATGTAGTGCAGACCCTTCCTTGTGATTCACCTGCTGACAAGCTGCTGTCATGTAGTGCAGACCCTTCCTTGTGATTCACCTGCTGACAATCTGCTGTCATGTAGTGCAGACCCTTCCTTGTGATTCACCTGCTGACAAGATGCTGTCATGTAGTGCTGACCCTTCCTTGTGATTCACCTGCTGACAAGCTGCTGTCATGTAGTGCAGACCCTTCCTTGTGATACACCTGCTGACAAGCTGCTGTCATGTAGTGCAGACCCTTCCTTGTGATTCACCTGCTGACAAACTGCTGTCATGTAGTGCAGACCCTTCCTTGTGATTCACCTGCTGACAAACTGCTGTCATGTAGTGCAGACCCTTCCTTGTGATTCACCTGCTGACAATCTGCTGTCATGTAGTGCAGAACCTTCCTTGTGATTCACCTGCTGACAATCTGCTGTCATGTAGTGCAGACCCTTCCTTGTGATTCACCTGCTGACAATCTGCTGTCATGTAGTGCAGACCCTTCCTTGTGATTCACCTGCTGACAATCTGCTGTCATGTAGTGCAGACCCTTCCTTGTGATTCACCTGCTGACAAGCTGCTGTCATGTAGTGCAGACCTTTCCTTGTGATTCACCTGCTGACAATCTGCTGCTGTCATGTAGTGCAGACCCTTCCTTGTGATTCACCTGCTGACAATCTGCTGTCATATAGTGCAGACCCTTCCTTGTGATTCACCTGCTGACAAGCTGCTGTCATGTAGTGCAGACCCTTCCTTGTGATTCACCTGCTGACAAACTGCTGCTGTCATGTAGTGCAGACCCTTTCTTGTGATTCACCTGCTGACAATCTGCTGTCATGTAGTGCAGACCCTTCCTTGTGATTCACCTGCTGACAAGCTGCTGTCATGTAGTGCTGACCCTTCCTTGTGATTCACCTGCTGACAATCTGCTATCATGTAGTGCAGACCCTTCCTTGTGATTCACCTGCTGACAAGCTGCTGTCATGTAGTGCTGACCCTTCCTTGTGATTCACCTGCTGACAATCTGCTGTCATGTAGTGCAAACCCTTTCTTGTGATTCACCTGCTGACAAGCTGCTGTCATGTAGTGCTGACCCTTCCTTGTGATTCACCTGCTTACAATCTGCTGTCATGTAGTGCAGACCCTTCCTTGTGATTCACCTGCTGACAAACTGCTGCTGTCATGTAGTGCAGACCCTTCCTTGTGATTCACCTGCTGACAATCTGCTGTCATGTAGTGCAGACCCTTCCTTGTGATTCACCTGCTGACAATCTGCTGTCATGTAGTGCAGACCCTTCCTTGTGATTCACCTGCTGACAATCTGCTGTCATGTAGTGCAGACCCTTTCTTGTGATTCACCTGCTGACAATCTGCTGTCATGTAGTGCAGACCCTTCCTTGTGATTCACCTGCTGACAAGCTGCTGTCATGTAGTGCTGACCCTTCCTTGTGATTCACCTGCTGACAAGCTGCTGTCATGTAGTGCAGACCCTTTCTTGTGATTCACCTGCTGACAAGCTGCTGTCATGTAGTGCAGACCCTTCCTTGTGATTCACCTGCTGACAATCTGCTGTCATGTAGTGCTGACCCTTCCTTGTGATTCACCTGCTGACAAGCTGCTGTCATGTAGTGCTGACCCTTCCTTGTGATTCACCTGCTGACAAGCTGCTGTCATGTAGTGCTGACCCTTCCTTGTGATTCACCTGCTGACAATCTGCTGTCATGTAGTGCAGACCCCTCCTTGTGATTCACCTGCTGACAAGCTGCTGCTGTCATGTAGTGCTGACCCTTCCTTGTGATTCACCTGCTGACAAGCTGCTGCTGTCATGTAGTGCAGACCCTTCCTTGTGATTCACCTGCTGACAAGCTGCTGCTGTCATGTAGTGCAGACCCTTTCTTGTGATTCACCTGCTGACAAGCTGCTGTCATGTAGTGCAGACCCTTCCTTGTGATACACCTGCTGACAATCTGCTGTCATGTAGTGCAGACCCTTCCTTGTGATTCACCTGCTGACAAGCTGCTGTCATGTAGTGCAGACCCTTCCTTGTGATACACCTGCTGACAAGCTGCTGTCATGTAGTGCTGACCCTTCCTTGTGATTCACCTGCTGACACTCTGCTGTCATATAGTGCAGACCCTTCCTTGTGATTCACCTGCTGACAAGCTGCTGTCATGTAGTGCAGACCCTTCCTTGTGATTCACCTGCTGACAAACTGCTGTCATGTAGTGCAGACCCTTCTTTGTGATTCACCTGCTGACAAGCTGCTGTCATGTAGTGCAGACCCTTCAATATGATTCACCTGCTGACAGGCTACTGCTGTCATGTAGTGCAGACCCTTCCTTGTGATTCACCTGCTGACAAGCTGCTGTCATGTAGTGCAGACCCTTCCTTGTTATTCACCTGCTGACAATCTGCTGCTGTCATGTAGTGCAGACCCTTCCTTGTGATTCACCTGCTGACAAGCTGCTGTCATGTAGTGCAGACACTTCCTTGTGATTCACCTGCTGACAAACTGCTGTCATGTAGTGCTGACCCTTCCTTGTGATTCGCCTGCTGACAAGCTGCTGTCATTTAGTGCAGACCCTTCCTTGTGATTCACTTGCTGACAAGCTGCTGTCATGTAGTGCAGACCCTTCCTTGTGATTCACCTGCTGACAATCTGCTGTCATGTAGTGCAGACCCTTCCTTGTGATTCACCTGCTGACAAACTGCTGTCATGTAGTGCAGACCCTTCCTGGTGATTTACCTGCTGACAAGCTGCTGTCATGTAGTGCAGACCCTTCCTTGTGATTCACCTGCTGACAATCTGCTGTCATGTAGTGCAGATCATTCCTTGTGATTCACCTGCTGACAAGCTGCTGTCATGTAGTGCAGACCATTCCTTGTGATTCACCTGCTGACAAGCTGCTGTCATGTAGTGCAGACCCTTCCTTGTGATTCACCTGCTGACAATCTGCTGTCATGTAGTGCAGACCCTTCCTTGTGATTCACCTGCTGACAATCTGCTGCTGTCATGTAGTGCAGACCCTTCCTTGTGATTCACCTGCTGACAAGCTGCTGTCATGTAGTGCAGACCCTTCCTTTTGATTAATCTGCTGACAAGCTGCTGTCATGTAGTGCAGACCCATCCTTGTAATTCACCTGCTGACTAGTGATGTCGCAAACTTAAAATTTTCCATTCGCGAATGGCAGACTCGAACTTCCGCAACTGTTCGCGAACGGGCGAACCGGGCGAACCGCCATTGACTTCAATAGGCAGGAGAATTTTAGAAACCCACAGGGACTTCTGGCCACAATAGTGATGGAAAAGTTGTTTCAAGGGGACTAACACCTGGACTGTGGCATGCCGGAGGGGGATCCATGGCAAAACTCCCACGGAAAATTACATAGTTTATGCAGAGTCTGGTTTTAATCCATAAAGGGCATAAATCACCTAACATTCCTAAATTGTTTAGAATAACATGCTTTAAAACATCAGGTATGATGTTGTATCGATCAGGTAGTCTAAGGGTTACGCCTGCTTCACAGTAACAGACCAAACTCCCCGTTTAACGCACTGCAAACAACCGCAAAAAGTCCATTTGCACAACCACAAGATAGATAGATTTGATAGATACATAGATACATAGATTAGATAGATAGATCAATAGATGCAATATACATTTGATACAGTTTTTTTTAAAATGTACACTACTGTTACAACAGATATGAGTGGTGGCACTTAGCAAGTGGGCCTGGTATACACGCTGGCAGGCAGGCAGGCAACTGCAATTAGATTACACTAGCAGACTGATGTTTCACAGTCAAAAACGTTTTTTTTTTTAAATTTACACTACTGTTACAACAGATATGAGTGGTGGCACTAGTTGGCAAGTGGGCCTGGCACACACGCTGGCAGGCAGGCAACTGCAATTAGATTACCCTAGCAGACTGATGTTTCACAGTCCAAAAAGTTTTTTTTTTTTAAATTTACACTACTGTTACAACAGATATGAGTGGTGGCACTAGTTGGCAAGTGGGCCTGGCACACACGCTGGCAGGCAGGCAACTGCTATTAGATTACACTAGCAGACTGATGTTTCACAGTCAAAAAAGTGTTTTTTTTTTAATTTACACTACTGTTACAACAGATATGAGTGGTGGCACTAGTTGGCAAGTGGGCCTGGCACACACGCTGGCAGGCAGGCAACTGCTATTAGATTACACTAGCAGACTGATGTTTCACAGTCAAAAAGTTTTTTTTTACAAAATTTACACCACTGTTAAGACAGATATGAGTGGTGGCACTAGTTGGCAAGTGGGCGTGGCACACACGCTGGCAGACAGGCAACTGCTATTAGATTACACTAGCAGACTGATGTATCACAGTCAAAAAAGTTTTTTTTTTTAAATTTACACTACTGTTACAACAGATATGAGTGGTGGCACTTAGCAAGTGGGCCTGGCACACACGCTGGCAGGCAGGCAACTGCAATTAGATTACACTAGCAGACTGATGTTTCACAGTCAAAAACGTTTTTTTTTTTAATTTACACTACTGTTACAACAGATATGAGTGGTGGCACTAGTTGGCAAGTGGGCCTGGCGCACACGCTGGCAGGCAGCCAACTGCTATTAGATTACACTAGCAGACTGATGTTTCACAATCAAAAAAGTGTTTTTTTTTAAATTTACACTACTGTTACAACAGATATGAGTGGTGGCACAAGTTGGCAAGTGGGCCTGGCACACACTCTGGCAGGCAGGCAACTGCAATTAGATTACACTAGCAGACTGATGTTAAACAGTCAAAAACGTTTTTTTTTTTAAATTTACACTACTTTTACAACAGATATGAGTTTTGGCACTAGTTGGCAAGTGGGCCTGGCACACACGCTGGCAGGCAGGCAACTACAATTAGATTACACTAGCAGACTGATGTTTCACAGTCAAAAAAGTTTTTTTTTTTTAAATTTACAATACTGTTACAACAGATATGAGTGGTGGCACTAGTTGGCAAGTGGGCCTGGCACACACGCTGGCAGGCAGGCAACTGCTATTAGATTACACTAGCAGACTGATGTTTCACAGTCAAAAAAGTTTTTTTTTACAAAATTTACACTACTGTTACAACAGATATGAGTGGTGGCACTAGTTGGCAAGTGGGCCTGGCACACACGCTGGCAGGCAGGCAACTGCAATTAGATTACACTAGCAGACTGATGTTAAACAGTCAAAAACGTTTTTTTTTTTTAAATTTACACTACTGTTACAACAGATATGAGTGGTGGCACTAGTTGGCAAGTGGGCCTGGCATACACGCTAGCAGGCAGGCAACTGCAATTAGATTACACTAGCAGACTGATGTTTCACAGTCAAAAAAGTTTTTTTTTTTTTTAATTTACACTACTGTTACAACAGATATGAGTGGTGGCACTTAGCAAGTGGGCCTGGTATACACGCTGGCAGGCAGGCAGGCAACTGCAATTAGATTACACTAGCAGACTGATGTTTCACAGTCAAAAACGTTTTTTTTTTTAAATTTACACTACTGTTACAACAGATATGAGTGGTGGCACTAGTTGGCAAGTGGGCCTGGCACACACGCTGGCAGGCAGCCAACTGCTATTAGATTACACTAGCAGACTGATGTTTCACAGTCAAAAAAGTTTTTTTTTTTAAATTTACACTACTGTTACAACAGATATGAGTGGTGGCACTAGTTGGCAAGTGGGCCTGGCACACACGCTGGCAGGCAGGCAACTGCAATTAGATTACACTAGCAGACTGATGTTTCACAGTCAAAAAAGTTTTTTTTTTTTAAATTTACACTACTGTTACAACAGATATGAGTGGTGGCACTAGTTGGCAAGTGGGCCTGGCACACACGCTGGCAGGCAGGCAACTGCTATTAGATTACACTAGCAGACTGATGTTTCACAGTCAAAAAAGTTTTTTTTTTTAAAATTTACACTACTGTTACAACAGATATGAGTGGTGGCACTAGTTGGCAAGTGGGCCTGGCACACACGCTGGCAGGCAGGCAACTGCAATTAGATTACACTAGCAGACTGATGTTTCACAGTCAAAAAAGTTTTTTTTTTTAAATTTACACTACTGTTACAACAGATATGAGTGGTGGCACTAGTTGGCAAGTGGGCCTGGCACACACGCTGGCAGGCAGGCAACTGCAATTAGATTACACTAGCAGACTGATGTTTCACAGTCAAAAAAGTTTTTTTTTTTTAATTTACACTACTGTTACAACAGATATGAGTGGTGGCACTAGTTGGCAAGTGGGCCTGGAACACACGCTGGCAGGCAGGCAACTGCAATTAGATTACACTAGCAGACTGATGTTTCACAGTCAAAAACGTTTTTTTTTTTTAAATTTACACTACTGTTACAACAGATATGAGTGGTGGCACTAGTTGGCAAGTGGGCCTGGCACACACGCTGGCAGGCAGGCAACTGCAATTAGATTACCCTAGCAGACTGATGTTTCACAGTCAAAAAAGTTTTTTTTTTTAAATTTACACTACTGTTACAACAGATATGAGTGGTGGCACTAGTTGGCAAGTGGGCCTGGCACACACGCTGGCAGGCAGGCAACTGCTATTAGATTACACTAGCAGACTGATGTTTCACAGTCAAAAAAGTGTTTTTTTTAAAAATTTACACTACTGTTACAACAGATATGAGTGGTGGCACTAGTTGGCAAGTGGGCCTGGCACACACGCTGGCAGGCAGGCAACTGCTATTAGATTACACTAGCAGACTGATGTTTCACAGTCAAAAAAGTTTTTTTTTTTTAAATTTACACTACTGTTACAACAGATATGAGTGGTGGCACTAGTTGGCAAGTGGGCCTGGCACACACGCTGGCAGGCAGGCAACTGCAATTAGATTACACTAGCAGACTGATGTTTCACAGTCAAAAAAGTTTTTTTTTTTAAATTTACACTACTGTTACAACAGATATGAGTGGTGGCACTAGTTGGCAAGTGGGCCTGGCACACACGCTGGCAGGCAGGCAACTGCAATTAGATTACACTAGCAGACTGATGTTTCACAGTCAAAAAAGTTTTTTTTTTTTAAATTTACACTACTGTTACAACAGATATGAGTGGTGGCACTAGTTGGCAAGTGGGCCTGGCACACACGCTGGCAGGCAGGCAACTGCAATTAGATTACACTAGCAGACTGATGTTTCACAGTCAAAAAAGTTTTTTTTTTTAAATTTACACTACTGTTACAACAGATATGAGTGGTGGCACTAGTTGGCAAGTGGGCCTGGACACACACGCTGGCAGGCAGGCAACTGCAATTAGATTACACTAGCAGACTGATGTTTCACAGTCAAAAAAGTTTTTTTTTTTTAAATTTACACTACTGTTACAACAGATATGAGTGGTGGCACTAGTTGGCAAGTGGGCCTGGCACACACGCTGGCAGGCAGGCAACTGCAATTAGATTACACTAGCAGACTGATGTTTCACAGTCAAAAAAGTTTTTTTTTTTAAATTTACACTACTGTTACAACAGATATGAGTGGTGCACTAGTTGGCAAGTGGGCCTGGCACACACTCTGGCAGGCAGGCAACTGCAATTACATTACACTAGCAGACTGATGTTTCACAGTCAAAAAAGTTTTTTTTTTTTAAATTTACACTACTGTTACAACAGATATGAGTGGTGGCACTAGTTGGCAAGTGGGCCTGGAACACACGCTGGCAGGCAGGCAACTGCAATTAGATTACACTAGCAGACTGATGTTTCACAGTCAAAAAAGTTGTTTTTTTTACAAATTTACACTACTGTTACAACAGATATGAGTGGTGGCACTAGTTGGCAAGTGGGCCTGGCACACACGCTGGCAGGCAGGCAACTGCTATTAGATTACACTAGCAGACTGATGTTTCACAGTCAAAAAAGTTTTTTTTTTTAAATTTACACTACTGTTACAACAGATATGAGTGGTGGCACTAGTTGGCAAGTGGGCCTGGCACACACGCTGGCAGGCAGGCAACTGCAATTAGATTACACTAGCAGACTGATGTTTCACAGTCAAAAAAGTTTTTTTTTTTAAATTTACACTACTGTTACAACAGATATGAGTGGTGGCACTAGTTGGCAAGTGGGCCTGGCACACACGCTGGCAGGCAGGCAACTGCAATTAGATTACACTAGCAGACTGATGTTTCACAGTCAAAAAAGTTTTTTTTTTTAAATTTACACTACTGTTACAACAGATATGAGTGGTGGCACTAGTTGGCAAGTGGGCCTGGCACACACGCTGGCAGGCAGGCAACTGCAATTAGATTACACTAGCAGACTGATGTTTCACAGTCAAAAAAGTTTTTTTTTTTAAATTTACACTACTGTTACAACAGATATGAGTGGTGGCACTAGTTGGCAAGTGGGCCTGGCACACACGCTGGCAGGCAGGCAACTGCAATTAGATTACACTAGCAGACTGATGTTTCACAGTCAAAAAAGTTTTTTTTTTTAAATTTACACTACTGTTACAAAAGATATGAGTGGTGGCACTAGTTGGCAAGTGGGCCTGGCACACACGCTGGCAGGCAGGCAACTGCAATTAGATTACACTAGCAGACTGATGTTTCACAGTCAAAAAAGTGTTTTTTTTAAATTTACACTACTGTTACAACAGATATGAGTGGTGGCACTAGTTGGCAAGTGGGCCTGGCACACACGCTGGCAGGCAGGCAACTGCAATTAGATTACACTAGCAGACTGATGTTTCACAGTCAAAAAAGTTTTTTTTTTTTTAAATTTACACTACTGTTACAACAGATATGAGTGGTGGCACTAGTTGGCAAGTGGGCCTGGCACACACGCTGGCAGGCAGGCAACTGCAATTAGATTACACTAGCAGACTGATGTTTCACAGTCAAAAAAGTTTTTTTTTTTAAATTTACACTACTGTTACAACAGATATGAGTGGTGGCACTAGTTGGCAAGTGGGCCTGGCACACACGCTGGCAGGCAGGCAACTGCAATTAGATTACACTAGCAGACTGATGTTTCACAGTCAAAAAAGTTTTTTTTTTTTTAAATTTACACTACTGTTACAACAGATATGAGTGGTGGCACTAGTTGGCAAGTGGGCCTGGCACACACGCTGGCAGGCAGGCAACTGCAATTAGATTACACTAGCAGACTGATGTTTCACAGTCAAAAAAGTTTTTTTTTTTAAATTTACACTACTGTTACAACAGATATGAGTGGTGGCACTAGTTGGCAAGTGGGCCTGACACACACGCTGGCAGGCAGGCAACTGCAATTAGATTACACTAGCAGACTGATGTTTCACAGTCAAAAAAGTTTTTTTTTTTAAATTTACACTACTGTTACAACAGATATGAGTGGTGGCACTAGTTGGCAAGTGGGCCTGGCACACACGCTGGCAGGCAGGCAACTGCAATTAGATTACACTAGCAGACTGATGTTTCACAGTCAAAAAAGTTTTTTTTTTTAAATTTACACTACTGTTACAACAGATATGAGTGGTGGCACTAGTTGGCAAGTGGGCCTGGCACACACGCTGGCAGGCAGGCAACTGCAATTAGATTACACTAGCAGACTGATGTTTCACAGTCAAAAAAGTTTTTTTTTTTAAATTTACACTACTGTTACAACAGATATGAGTGGTGGCACTAGTTGGCAAGTGGGCCTGGCACACACGCTGGCAGGCAGGCAACTGCTATTAGATTACACTAGCAGACTGATGTTTCACAGTCAAAAAAGTGTTTTTTTTAAAATTTACACTACTGTTACAACAGATATGAGTGGTGGCACTAGTTGGCAAGTGGGCCTGGCACACACGCTGGCAGGCAGGTAACTGCAATTAGATTACACTAGCAGACTGATTTTTCACAGTCAAAAATGTTTTTTTTTACAAAATTTACACTACTGTTACAACAGATATGAGTGGTGGCACTAGTTGGCAAGTGGGCCTGGCACACACGCTGGCAGGCAGGCAACTGCTGTTAGATTACACAAGCAGACTGATGTTTCGCAGTCAAAAAAGTTTTTTTTTTAAATTTACACTACTGTTACAACAGATATGAGTGGTGGCACTAGTTGGCAAGTGGGACTGGCACACAAGCTGGCAGGCAGGCAACAGCAATTAGATTACACTAGCAGACTGATGTTTCACAGTCAAAAAAGTGTTTTTTTTTTAAATTTACACTACTGTTACAACAGATATGAGTGGTGGCACTAGTTGGCAAGTGGGACTGGCACACAAGCTGGCAGGCAGGCAACAGCAATTAGATTACACTAGCAGACTGATGTTTCACAGTCAAAAAAGTTTTTTTTTTTTAAATTTACACTACTGTTACAACAGATATGAGTGGTGGCACTAGTTGGCAAGTGGGCCTGGCACACACGCTGGCAGGCAGGTAACTGCTATTAGATTACAATAGCAGACTGATGTTTCACAGTCAAAAAAGTGTTTTTTTTTTAAATTTACACTACTGTTACAACAGATATGAGTGGTGGCACTAGTTGGCAAGTGGGCCTGGCACACACGCTGGCAGGCAGGCAACTGCAATTAGATTACACTAGCAGACTGATTTTTCACAGTCAAAAATGTTTTTTTTTTACAAAATTTACACTAATGTTACAACAGATATGAGTGGTGGCACTAGTTGGCAAGTGGGCCTGGCACACACGCTGGCAGGCAGGCAACTGCTGTTAGATTACACAAGCAGACTGATGTTTCGCAGTCAAAAAAGTTTTTTTTTTAAATTTACACTACTGTTACAACAGATATGAGTGGTGGCACTAGTTGGCAAGTGGGCCTGGCACACAAGCTGGCAGGCAGGCAACTGCAATTAGATTACACTAGCAGACTGATTTTTCACAGTCAAAAATGTTTTTTTTTTAAAATTTACACTACTGTTACAACAGATATGAGTGGTGGCACTAGTTGGCAAGTGGGCCTGGCACACACGCTGGCAGGCAGGCAACTGCAATTAGATTACACTAGCAGACTGATGTTTCGCAGTCAAAAAAGTTTTTTTTTTAAATTTACACTACTGTTACAACAGATATGAGTGGTGGCACTAGTTGGCAAGTGGGACTGGCACACAAGCTGGCAGGCAGGCAACAGCAATTAGATTACACTAGCAGACTGATGTTTCACAGTCAAAAAAGTTTTTTTTTTTTAAATTTACACTACTGTTACAACAGATATGAGTGGTGGCACTAGTTGGCAAGTGGGCCTGGCACACACGCTGGCAGGCAGGCAACTGCAATTAGATTACACTAGCAGACTGATGTTTCACAGTCAAAAACATTTTTTTTTTAATTTACACTACTTTTACAACAGATATGAGTGGTGGCACTAGTTGGCAAGTGGGCCTGCCACACACGCTGGCAGGCAGGCAACTTCAATTAGATTACCCTAGCAAACTGATGTTTCACAGTCAAAAAAGTTTTTTTTTTTTAAATTTACACTACTGTTACAACAGATATGAGTGGTGGCACTAGTTGGCAAGTGGGCCTGGCACACACGCTGGCAGGCAGGCAGGCAGGCAACTGCAATTAGATTACCCTAGCAAACTGATGTTTCACAGTCCAAAAAGTTTTTTTTTTTTTAATTTGCACTACTGTTACAACAGATATGAGTGGTGGCACTAGTTGGCAAGTGGGCCTGGCACACACGCTGGCAGGCAGGCAACTGCTATTAGATTACACTAGCAGACTGATGTTTCACAGTCAAAAAAGTTTTTTTTTTTTAAATTTACAATACTGTTACAACAGATATGAGTGGTGGCACTTAGCAAGTGGGCCTGGCACACACGCTGGCAGGCAGGCAACTGCAATTAGATTAAACTAGCAGACTGATGTTTCACAGTCAAAAGCATTTTTTTTTTTTAATTTACACTACTTTTACAACAGATATGAGTGGTGGCACTAGTTGGCAAGTGGGCCTGCCACACACGCTGGCAGGCAGGCAACTTCAATTAGATTACCCTAGCAAACTGATGTTTCACAGTCAAAAAAGTTTTTTTTTTTTAAATTTACACTACTGTTACAAAAGATATGAGTGGTGGCACTAGTTGGCAAGTGGGCCTGGCACACACGCTGGCAGGCAGGCAACTGCTATTAGATTACACTAGCAGACTGATGTTTCACAGTCAAAAAAGTGTTTTTTAAAAATTTACACTACTGTTACAACAGATATGAGTGGTGGCACTAGTTGGAAAGTGGGCCTGGCACACACGCTGGCAGGCAGGCAACTGCAATTAGATTACACTAGCAGACTGATGTTTCACAGTCAAAAAAGTTTTTTTTTTTTTAAATTTACACTACTGTTACAACAGATATGAGTGGTGGCACTAGTTGGCAAGTGGGCCTGACACACACGCTGGCAGGCAGGCAACTGCAATTAGATTACACTAGCAGACTGATGTTTCACAGTCAAAAAAGTTTTTTTTTTTAAATTTACACTACTGTTACAACAGATATGAGTGGTGGCACTAGTTGGCAAGTGGGCCTGACACACACGCTGGCAGGCAGGCAACTGCAATTAGATTACACTAGCAGACTGATGTTTCACAGTCAAAAAAGTTTTTTTTTTTTTAAATTTACACTACTGTTACAACAGATATGAGTGGTGGCACTAGTTGGCAAGTGGGCCTGGCACACACGCTGGCAGGCAGGCAACTGCAATTGATTACACTAGCAGACTGATGTTTCACAGTCAAAAAAGTTTTTTTTTTTTAAATTTACACTACTGTTACAACAGATATGAGTGGTGGCACTAGTTGGCAAGTGGGCCTGACACACACGCTGGCAGGCAGGCAACTGCAATTAGATTACACTAGCAGACTGATGTTTCACAGTCAAAAAAGTTTTTTTTTTTTAAATTTACACTACTGTTACAACAGATATGAGTGGTGGCACTAGTTGGCAAGGGGGACTGGCACACACGCTGGCAGGCAGGCAACTGCAATTGATTACACTAGCAGACTGATGTTTCACAGTCAAAAAAGTTTTTTTTTTTAAATTTACACTACTGTTACAACAGATATGAGTGGTGGCACTAGTTGGCAAGTGGGCCTGGCACACACTCTGGCAGGCAGGCAACTGCAATTACATTACACTAGCAGACTGATGTTTCACAGTCAAAAAAGTTTTTTTTTTAAAATTTACACTACTGTTACAACAGATATGAGTGGTGGCACTAGTTGGCAAGTGGGCCTGGAACACACGCTGGCAGGCAGGCAACTGCAATTAGATTACACTAGCAGACTGATGTTTCACAGTCAAAAATGTTTTTTTTTTTAAATTTACACTACTGTTACAACAGATATGAGTGGTGGCACTAGTTGGCAAGTGGGCCTGGCACACACGCTGGCAGGCAGGCAACTGCAATTAGATTACACTAGCAGACTGATGTTTCACAGTCAAAAAAGTTTTTTTTTTTAAATTTACACTACTGTTACAACAGATATGAGTGGTGGCACTAGTTGGCAAGTGGGCCTGGAACACACGCTGGCAGGCAGGCAACTGCAATTAGATTACACTAGCAGACTGATGTTTCACAGTCAAAAAAGTTGTTTTTTTTACAAAATTTACACTACTGTTACAACAGATATGAGTGGTGGCACTAGTTGGCAAGTGGGCCTGACACACACGCTGGCAGGCAGGCAACTGCTATTAGATTACACTAGCAGACTGATGTTTCACAGTCAAAAAAGTTTTTTTTTTTTAAATTTACACTACTGTTACAACAGATATGAGTGGTGGCACTAGTTGGCAAGTGGGCCTGGCACACACGCTGGCAGGCAGGCAACTGCAATTGATTACACTAGCAGACTGATGTTTCACAGTCAAAAAAGTTTTTTTTTTTAAATTTACACTACTGTTACAACAGATATGAGTGGTGGCACTAGTTGGCAAGTGGGCCTGGCACACACTCTGGCAGGCAGGCAACTGCAATTACATTACACTAGCAGACTGATGTTTCACAGTCAAAAAAGTTTTTTTTTTTAAATTTACACTACTGTTACAACAGATATGAGTGGTGGCACTAGTTGGCAAGTGGGCCTGGAACACACGCTGGCAGGCAGGCAACTGCAATTAGATTACACTAGCAGACTGATGTTTCACAGTCAAAGAAGTTTTTTTTTTTTAAATTTACAATACTGTTACAACAGATATGAGTGGTGGCACTTAGCAAGTGGGCCTGGCACACACGCTGGCAGGCAGGCAACTGCAATTAGATTAAACTAGCAGACTGATGTTTCACAGTCAAAAGCATTTTTTTTTTTTAATTTACACTACTTTTACAACAGATATGAGTGGTGGCACTAGTTGGCAAGTGGGCCTGCCACACACGCTGGCAGGCAGGCAACTTCAATTAGATTACCCTAGCAAACTGATGTTTCACAGTCAAAAAAGTTTTTTTTTTTAAATTTACACTACTGTTACAAAAGATATGAGTGGTGGCACTAGTTGGCAAGTGGGCCTGGCACACACGCTGGCAGGCAGGCAACTGCTATTAGATTACACTAGCAGACTGATGTTTCACAGTCAAAAAAGTGTTTTTTAAAAATTTACACTACTGTTAGAACAGATATGAGTGGTGGCACTAGTTGGAAAGTGGGCCTGGCACACACGCTGGCAGGCAGGCAACTGCAATTAGATTACACTAGCAGACTGATGTTTCACAGTCAAAAAAGTTTTTTTTTTTTTAAATTTACACTACTGTTACAACAGATATGAGTGGTGGCACTAGTTGGCAAGTGGGCCTGACACACACGCTGGCAGGCAGGCAACTGCAATTAGATTACACTAGCAGACTGATGTTTCACAGTCAAAAAAGTTTTTTTTTTTAAATTTACACTACTGTTACAACAGATATGAGTGGTGGCACTAGTTGGCAAGTGGGCCTGACACACACGCTGGCAGGCAGGCAACTGCAATTAGATTACACTAGCAGACTGATGTTTCACAGTCAAAAAAGTTTTTTTTTTTTTAAATTTACACTACTGTTACAACAGATATGAGTGGTGGCACTAGTTGGCAAGTGGGCCTGGCACACACGCTGGCAGGCAGGCAACTGCAATTGATTACACTAGCAGACTGATGTTTCACAGTCAAAAAAGTTTTTTTTTTTAAATTTACACTACTGTTACAACAGATATGAGTGGTGGCACTAGTTGGCAAGTGGGCCTGGCACACACTCTGGCAGGCAGGCAACTGCAATTACATTACACTAGCAGACTGATGTTTCACAGTCAAAAAAGTTTTTTTTTTTAAATTTACACTACTGTTACAACAGATATGAGTGGTGGCACTAGTTGGCAAGTGGGCCTGGAACACACGCTGGCAGGCAGGCAACTGCAATTAGATTACACTAGCAGACTGATGTTTCACAGTCAAAAATGTTTTTTTTTTAAAATTTACACTACTGTTACAACAGATATGAGTGGTGGCACTAGTTGGCAAGTGGGCCTGGAACACACGCTGGCAGGCAGGCAACTGCAATTAGATTACACTAGCAGACTGATGTTTCACAGTCAAAAATGTTTTTTTTTTAAAATTTACACTACTGTTACAACAGATATGAGTGGTGGCACTAGTTGGCAAGTGGGCCTGGCACACACGCTGGCAGGCAGGCAACTGCAATTAGATTACACTAGCAGACTGATGTTTCACAGTCAAAAAAGTTTTTTTTTTTAAATTTACACTACTGTTACAACAGATATGAGTGGTGGCACTAGTTGGCAAGTGGGCCTGGAACACACGCTGGCAGGCAGGCAACTGCAATTAGATTACACTAGCAGACTGATGTTTCACAGTCAAAAAAGTTGTTTTTTTTACAAAATTTACACTACTGTTACAACAGATATGAGTGGTGGCACTAGTTGGCAAGTGGGCCTGACACACACGCTGGCAGGCAGGCAACTGCTATTAGATTACACTAGCAGACTGATGTTTCACAGTCAAAAAAGTTTTTTTTTTTTAAATTTACACTACTGTTACAACAGATATGAGTGGTGGCACTAGTTGGCAAGTGGGCCTGGCACACACGCTGGCAGGCAGGCAACTGCAATTGATTACACTAGCAGACTGATGTTTCACAGTCAAAAAAGTTTTTTTTTTTAAATTTACACTACTGTTACAACAGATATGAGTGGTGGCACTAGTTGGCAAGTGGGCCTGGCACACACTCTGGCAGGCAGGCAACTGCAATTACATTACACTAGCAGACTGATGTTTCACAGTCAAAAAAGTTTTTTTTTTTAAATTTACACTACTGTTACAACAGATATGAGTGGTGGCACTAGTTGGCAAGTGGGCCTGGAACACACGCTGGCAGGCAGGCAACTGCAATTAGATTAAACTAGCAGACTGATGTTTCACAGTCAAAAGCATTTTTTTTTTTTAATTTACACTACTTTTACAACAGATATGAGTGGTGGCACTAGTTGGCAAGTGGGCCTGCCACACACGCTGGCAGGCAGGCAACTTCAATTAGATTACCCTAGCAAACTGATGTTTCACAGTCAAAAAAGTTTTTTTTTTTAAATTTACACTACTGTTACAACAGATATGAGTGGTGGCACTAGTTGGCAAGTGGGCCTGGCACACACGCTGGCAGGCAG
Source organism: Bombina bombina (assembly GCF_027579735.1). Lineage (NCBI taxonomy): Eukaryota > Metazoa > Chordata > Amphibia > Anura > Bombinatoridae > Bombina > Bombina bombina. The sequence continues at coordinate 607,189,412 of NC_069505.1, read as the reverse complement.
GCAACTGCTATTAGATTACACTAGCAGACTGATGTTTCACAGTCAAAAAAGTGTTTTTTAAAAATTTACACTACTGTTACAACAGATATGAGTGGTGGCACTAGTTGGAAAGTGGGCCTGGCACACACGCTGGCAGGCAGGCAACTGCAATTAGATTACACTAGCAGACTGATGTTTCACAGTCAAAAAAGTTTTTTTTTTTTTTAAATTTACACTACTGTTACAACAGATATGAGTGGTGGCACTAGTTGGCAAGTGGGCCTGACACACACGCTGGCAGGCAGGCAACTGCAATTAGATTACACTAGCAGACTGATGTTTCACAGTCAAAAAAGTTTTTTTTTTTAAATTTACACTACTGTTACAACAGATATGAGTGGTGGCACTAGTTGGCAAGTGGGCCTGGCATACACGCTAGCAGGCAGGCAACTGCAATTAGATTACACTAGCAGACTGATGTTTCACAGTCAAAAAAGTTTTTTTTTTTTTAAATTTACACTACTGTTACAACAGATATGAGTGGTGGCACTAGTTGGCAAGTGGGCCTGGCACACACGCTGGCAGGCAGGCAACTGCAATTGATTACACTAGCAGACTGATGTTTCACAGTCAAAAAAGTTTTTTTTTTTTAAATTTACACTACTGTTACAACAGATATGAGTGGTGGCACTAGTTGGCAAGTGGGCCTGACACACACGCTGGCAGGCAGGCAACTGCAATTAGATTACACTAGCAGACTGATGTTTCACAGTCAAAAAAGTTTTTTTTTTTTAAATTTACACTACTGTTACAACAGATATGAGTGGTGGCACTAGTTGGCAAGTGGGCCTGGCACACACGCTGGCAGGCAGGCAACTGCAATTGATTACACTAGCAGACTGATGTTTCACAGTCAAAAAAGTTTTTTTTTTTAAATTTACACTACTGTTACAACAGATATGAGTGGTGCCACTAGTTGGCAAGTGGGCCTGGCACACACTCTGGCAGGCAGGCAACTGCAATTACATTACACTAGCAGACTGATGTTTCACAGTCAAAAAAGTTTTTTTTTTTAAATTTACACTACTGTTACAACAGATATGAGTGGTGGCACTAGTTGGCAAGTGGGCCTGGAACACACGCTGGCAGGCAGGCAACTGCAATTAGATTACACTAGCAGACTGATGTTTCACAGTCAAAAAAGTTGTTTTTTTTACAAAATTTACACTACTGTTACAACAGATATGAGTGGTGGCACTAGTTGGCAAGTGGGCCTGACACACACGCTGGCAGGCAGGCAACTGCTATTAGATTACACTAGCAGACTGATGTTTCACAGTCAAAAAAGTTTTTTTTTTTTAAATTTACACTACTGTTACAACAGATATGAGTGGTGGCACTAGTTGGCAAGTGGGCCTGGCACACACGCTGGCAGGCAGGCAACTGCAATTGATTACACTAGCAGACTGATGTTTCACAGTCAAAAAAGTTTTTTTTTTTAAATTTACACTACTGTTACAACAGATATGAGTGGTGGCACTAGTTGGCAAGTGGGCCTGGCACACACTCTGGCAGGCAGGCAACTGCAATTACATTACACTAGCAGACTGATGTTTCACAGTCAAAAAAGTTTTTTTTTTTAAATTTACACTACTGTTACAACAGATATGAGTGGTGGCACTAGTTGGCAAGTGGGCCTGGAACACACGCTGGCAGGCAGGCAACTGCAATTAGATTAAACTAGCAGACTGATGTTTCACAGTCAAAAGCATTTTTTTTTTTTAATTTACACTACTTTTACAACAGATATGAGTGGTGGCACTAGTTGGCAAGTGGGCCTGCCACACACGCTGGCAGGCAGGCAACTTCAATTAGATTACCCTAGCAAACTGATGTTTCACAGTCAAAAAAGTTTTTTTTTTTAAATTTACACTACTGTTACAAAAGATATGAGTGGTGGCACTAGTTGGCAAGTGGGCCTGGCACACACGCTGGCAGGCAGGCAACTGCTATTAGATTACACTAGCAGACTGATGTTTCACAGTCAAAAAAGTGTTTTTTAAAAATTTACACTACTGTTACAACAGATATGAGTGGTGGCACTAGTTGGAAAGTGGGCCTGGCACACACGCGGGCAGGCAGGCAACTGCAATTAGATTACACTAGCAGACTGATGTTTCACAGTCAAAAAAGTTTTTTTTTTTTTTAAATTTACACTACTGTTACAACAGATATGAGTGGTGGCACTAGTTGGCAAGTGGGCCTGACACACACGCTGGCAGGCAGGCAACTGCAATTAGATTACACTAGCAGACTGATGTTTCACAGTCAAAAAAGTTTTTTTTTTTAAATTTACACTACTGTTACAACAGATATGAGTGGTGGCACTAGTTGGCAAGTGGGCCTGACACACACGCTGGCAGGCAGGCAACTGCAATTAGATTACACTAGCAGACTGATGTTTCACAGTCAAAAAAGTTTTTTTTTTTTTAAATTTACACTACTGTTACAACAGATATGAGTGGTGGCACTAGTTGGCAAGTGGGCCTGGCACACACGCTGGCAGGCAGGCAACTGCAATTGATTACACTAGCAGACTGATGTTTCACAGTCAAAAAAGTTTTTTTTTTTTAAATTTACACTACTGTTACAACAGATATGAGTGGTGGCACTAGTTGGCAAGTGGGCCTGACACACACGCTGGCAGGCAGGCAACTGCAATTAGATTACACTAGCAGACTGATGTTTCACAGTCAAAAAAGTTTTTTTTTTTTAAATTTACACTACTGTTACAACAGATATGAGTGGTGGCACTAGTTGGCAAGTGGGCCTGGCACACACGCTGGCAGGCAGGCAACTGCAATTGATTACACTAGCAGACTGATGTTTCACAGTCAAAAAAGTTTTTTTTTTTAAATTTACACTACTGTTACAACAGATATGAGTGGTGCCACTAGTTGGCAAGTGGGCCTGGCACACACTCTGGCAGGCAGGCAACTGCAATTACATTACACTAGCAGACTGATGTTTCACAGTCAAAAAAGTTTTTTTTTTTAAATTTACACTACTGTTACAACAGATATGAGTGGTGGCACTAGTTGGCAAGTGGGCCTGGCACACACGCTGGCAGGCAGGCAACTGCAATTGATTATACTAGCAGACTGATGTTTCACAGTCAAAAAAGTTTTTTTTTTAAAATTTACACTACTGTTACAACAGATATGAGTGGTGGCACTAGTTGGTAAGTGGGCCTGGCACACACTCTGGCAGGCAGGCAACTGCAATTAGATTACACTAGCAGACTGATGTTTCACAGTCAAAAAAGTTTTTTTTTTTTAAATTTACAATACTGTTACAACAGATATGAGTGGTGGCACTTAGCAAGTGGGCCTGGCACACACGCTGGCAGGCAGGCAACTGCAATTAGATTAAACTAGCAGACTGATGTTTCACAGTCAAAAGCATTTTTTTTTTTTAATTTACACTACTTTTACAACAGATATGAGTGGTGGCACTAGTTGGCAAGTGGGCCTGCCACACACGCTGGCAGGCAGGCAACTTCAATTAGATTACCCTAGCAAACTGATGTTTCACAGTCAAAAAAGTTTTTTTTTTTAAATTTACACTACTGTTACAAAAGATATGAGTGGTGGCACTAGTTGGCAAGTGGGCCTGGCACACACGCTGGCAGGCAGGCAACTGCTATTAGATTACACTAGCAGACTGATGTTTCACAGTCAAAAAAGTGTTTTTTAAAAATTTACACTACTGTTACAACAGATATGAGTGGTGGCACTAGTTGGAAAGTGGGCCTGGCACACACGCTGGCAGGCAGGCAACTGCAATTAGATTACACTAGCAGACTGATGTTTCACAGTCAAAAAAGTTTTTTTTTTTTTTAAATTTACACTACTGTTACAACAGATATGAGTGGTGGCACTAGTTGGCAAGTGGGCCTGACACACACGCTGGCAGGCAGGCAACTGCAATTACATAACACTAGCAGACTGATGTTTCACATTCAAAAAAGTTTTTTTTTTTAAATTTACACTACTGTTACAACAGATATGAGTGGTGGCACTAGTTGGCAAGTGGGCCTGACACACACGCTGGCAGGCAGGCAACTGCAATTAGATTACACTAGCAGACTGATGTTTCACAGTCAAAAAAGTTTTTTTTTTTTTAAATTTACACTACTGTTACAACAGATATGAGTGGTGGCACTAGTTGGCAAGTGGGCCTGGCACACACGCTGGCAGGCAGGCACCTGCAATTGATTACACTAGCAGACTGATGTTTCACAGTCAAAAAAGTTTTTTTTTTTAAATTTACACTACTGTTACAACAGATATGAGTGGTGGCACTAGTTGGCAAGTGGGCCTGGCACACACTCTGGCAGGCAGGCAACTGCAATTACATTACACTAGCAGACTGATGTTTCACAGTCAAAAAAGTTTTTTTTTTTAAATTTACACTACTGTTACAACAGATATGAGTGGTGGCACTAGTTGGCAAGTGGGCCTGGAACACACGCTGGCAGGCAGGCAACTGCAATTAGATTACACTAGCAGACTGATGTTTCACAGTCAAAAATGTTTTTTTTTTTAAATTTACACTACTGTTACAACAGATATGAGTGGTGGCACTAGTTGGCAAGTGGGCCTGGCACACACGCTGGCAGGCAGGCAACTGCAATTAGATTACACTAGCAGACTGATGTTTCACAGTCAAAAAAGTTTTTTTTTTTAAATTTACACTACTGTTACAACAGATATGAGTGGTGGCACTAGTTGGCAAGTGGGCCTGGAACACACGCTGGCAGGCAGGCAACTGCAATTAGATTACACTAGCAGACTGATGTTTCACAGTCAAAAAAGTTGTTTTTTTTACAAAATTTACACTACTGTTACAACAGATATGAGTGGTGGCACTAGTTGGCAAGTGGGCCTGACACACACGCTGGCAGGCAGGCAACTGCTATTAGATTACACTAGCAGACTGATGTTTCACAGTCAAAAAAGTTTTTTTTTTTTAAATTTACACTACTGTTACAACAGATATGAGTGGTGGCACTAGTTGGCAAGTGGGCCTGGCACACACGCTGGCAGGCAGGCAACTGCAATTGATTACACTAGCAGACTGATGTTTCACAGTCAAAAAAGTTTTTTTTTTTAAATTTACACTACTGTTACAACAGATATGAGTGGTGGCACTAGTTGGCAAGTGGGCCTGGCACACACTCTGGCAGGCAGGCAACTGCAATTACATTACACTAGCAGACTGATGTTTCACAGTCAAAGAAGTTTTTTTTTTTTAAATTTACAATACTGTTACAACAGATATGAGTGGTGGCACTTAGCAAGTGGGCCTGGCACACACGCTGGCAGGCAGGCAACTGCAATTAGATTAAACTAGCAGACTGATGTTTCACAGTCAAAAGCATTTTTTTTTTTTAATTTACACTACTTTTACAACAGATATGAGTGGTGGCACTAGTTGGCAAGTGGGCCTGCCACACACGCTGGCAGGCAGGCAACTTCAATTAGATTACCCTAGCAAACTGATGTTTCACAGTCAAAAAAGTTTTTTTTTTTAAATTTACACTACTGTTACAAAAGATATGAGTGGTGGCACTAGTTGGCAAGTGGGCCTGGCACACACGCTGGCAGGCAGGCAACTGCTATTAGATTACACTAGCAGACTGATGTTTCACAGTCAAAAAAGTGTTTTTTAAAAATTTACACTACTGTTACAACAGATATGAGTGGTGGCACTAGTTGGAAAGTGGGCCTGGCACACACGCTGGCAGGCAGGCAACTGCAATTAGATTACACTAGCAGACTGATGTTTCACAGTCAAAAAAGTTTTTTTTTTTTTTAAATTTACACTACTGTTACAACAGATATGAGTGGTGGCACTAGTTGGCAAGTGGGCCTGACACACACGCTGGCAGGCAGGCAACTGCAATTAGATTACACTAGCAGACTGATGTTTCACAGTCAAAAAAGTTTTTTTTTTTAAATTTACACTACTGTTACAACAGATATGAGTGGTGGCACTAGTTGGCAAGTGGGCCTGACACACACGCTGGCAGGCAGGCAACTGCAATTAGATTACACTAGCAGACTGATGTTTCACAGTCAAAAAAGTTTTTTTTTTTTAAATTTACACTACTGTTACAACAGATATGAGTGGTGGCACTAGTTGGCAAGTGGGCCTGGCACACACGCTGGCAGGCAGGCAACTGCAATTGATTACACTAGCAGACTGATGTTTCACAGTCAAAAAAGGTTTTTTTTTTTAAATTTACACTACTGTTACAACAGATATGAGTGGTGGCACTAGTTGGCAAGTGGGCCTGACACACACGCTGGCAGGCAGGCAACTGCAATTAGATTACACTAGCAGACTGATGTTTCACAGTCAAAAAAGTTTTTTTTTTTTAAATTTACACTACTGTTACAACAGATATGAGTGGTGGCACTAGTTGGCAAGTGGGCCTGGCACACACGCTGGCAGGCAGGCAACTGCAATTGATTACACTAGCAGACTGATGTTTCACAGTCAAAAAAGTTTTTTTTTTTAAATTTACACTACTGTTACAACAGATATGAGTGGTGGCACTAGTTGGCAAGTGGGCCTGGCACACACTCTGGCAGGCAGACAACTGCAATTACATTACATTAGCAGACTGATGTTTCACAGTCAAAAAAGTTTTTTTTTTTAAATTTACACTACTGTTACAACAGATATGAGTGGTGGCACTAGTTGGCAAGTGGGCCTGGAACACACGCTGGCAGGCAGGCAACTGCAATTAGATTACACTAGCAGACTGATGTTTCACAGTCAAAAAAGTTGTTTTTTTTACAAAATTTACACTACTGTTACAACAGATATGAGTGGTGGCACTAGTTGGCAAGTGGGCCTGGCACACACGCTGGCAGGCAGGCAACTGCTATTAGATTACACTAGAAGACTGATGTTTCACAGTCAAAAACGTTTTTTTTTTTAAATTTACACTACTGTTACAACAGATATGTGTGGTGGCACTAGTTGGCAAGTGGGCCTGGCACACACGCTGGCTGGCAGGCAACTGCAATTAGATTACACTAGCAGACTGATGTTTCACAGTCAAAAAAGTTTTTTAAAAAAATTTACACTACTGTTACAACAGATATGAGTGGTGGCACTAGTTGGCAAGTGGGCCTGGCACACACGCTAGCAGGCAGGCAACTGCAATTAGATTACCCTAGCAGACTGATGTTTCACAGTCAAAAAAAGTTTTTTTTTTTACAACATTTTACACTACTGTTACAACAGATATGAGTGGTGGCACTTAGCAAGTGGGCCTGTCACACACGCTGTCAGGCAGGCATCTGCAATTAGATTACACTAGCAGACTGATGTTTCACAGTCAAAAAAGTTTTTTTTTAACAAAATTTACACTACTTTTACAACAGATATGAGTGGTGGCACTAGTTGGCAAGTGGGCCTGGCACACACGCTGGCAGGCAGGCAACTGCTATTAGATTACACTAGCAGACTGATGTTTCACAGTCAAAAAAGTTTTTTTTACAAAATTTACACTACTGTTACAACAGATATGAGTGGTGGCACTAGTTTGTAAGTGAGCCTGGCACACACGCTGGCAAGCAGGCAACTGCTATTAGATTACACTAGCAGACTGATGTTTCACAGTCAAAAAAGTTTTTTTTTTTTAATTTACACTACTGTTACAACAGATATGAGTGGTGGCACTGCAGGCAGGCAACTGCAATTAGATTACACTAGCAGACTGATGTTTCACAGTCAAAATTTCACAGGCAAAAAAAAAAAGACTGATGTTCTAGCCCTAAAAAGGGCTTTTTGGGGTGCCGTCCTTACAGCAGAGATCAGATGAGTCCTTCAGGACTGTAGTGGACACTGAATACACTAGCCTAGCTATCAATTTCCCTATAAAATCATCAGCAGCTACCCTATTCATCCTCTCACTAAGAATGCAGGATCAGAATCAATCTAAAATGGCTGCTGTTCAGGAGCTGGGAGGGTCTGGGAGGGATTGTCTGCTGCTGTTTGGCTGAAATGTGTCTGCAGACTGTGAGATACAGGGTCAAAGTTTACCCAATGATGAAGAATAGGGGGCAGATCGAACATCGCATATGTTCGCCCGCTGCGGCGAACGCGAACAAGCTATGTTTGCCGGGAACTATTCGCCGGCGAACAATTCGCAACATCACTACTGCTGACAAGCTGCTGTGTTGTAGTGCAGACCCTTCCTTGTGATTCACCTGCTGACATGCTGCTGTCATGTAGTGCAGATCTTCCGTGTGATTCACCTGTTGACATGCTGCTGTCAAGTAGTGAAGACCCTTCCTTGTGTTTCACCTGCTGACAAGTTGCTGTCATGTAGTGCAGACACTTCCTTGTAATTCACCTGCTGACAAGCTGCTGTCATGAAATGCAGACCCTTCCTTGTGATTTACCTGCTGACAAGCTGCTGTCATTTATTGCAGACCCTTCCTTATGATTCACCTGCTGACAATCTGCTGTTATGTAGTGCAGACCCTTCCTTGTAATTCACCTGCTTACAAAATGCTGTCATGTAGTGCAGACCCTTCCTTGTGATTCACCTGCTGACAAACTTCTGTCATGTAGTGCAGACCATTCCTTTTGATTCACCTGTTGACAAGCTACTGTTATGTAGTTCAGACCCTTTCTTGTGATTCACCTGCTGACAAGGTGCTATCATGTAAAGCAGACCATTCATTTTGATTCACCTGCTGCCAAGATGCTGTCATGTAGAGCAGACCCTTCCTTGTGATTCTCGTGCTGACAAGATGTTGTCATGTAGTGCAGTCCCTTCCTTGTGTATAATTTATCTCAGCCTAATGTCACTATCCCTTAAAGACTGCCTTCCCTGATTCTGACATGCATGCTGGTTTTGGGCAGTATTTGCATTCAGCTTGCCTGCCTGATTAATTATTCCTGCACCTGATTCCCTCAGCCTCTTTTTAAGCCTTCTCAGGTCTAATGTGCTTTGCATTAACTTTGAAGTTGTGTTCCTGAAAACAACTGAGGTCTGTGGCTGATCCTGCATGAATTCTACCAGCTTATTCAAACTTCAGCTTTCCCTATTTCCTCTGCTTAAAATCATCAAATCGCAATTATCCAAATAATTCCATTTTGTTACCTGGACACTGCTACTTAACAAACTCTGAACTTTATTATAAATCAAGTATACTTTTGGTTATCATCACTCTCTAATTATTACAACAGCATCTTACTCAGAACTTTATACCTATTCTCTGCTACAATTTGTCATAGCTGAAATATCCTTCTACAAATATGTTAACATATTCAGAACTCTGCATCTATGTATTCAGTTAAAAGCTTTCATGTGATTCTCCAATATATGCACAAACAGTAATTAATTCCTAAAACTTGCAACTTGTCTATCACCTGTGCTGCTCTGCTTAATTCTGACATACAGCTCTATATAATATTATGTACTGTGAACCTGCAACAAACCTTAGTTTGCATCTAAGTGTCAATCTTCTACAAGTTTACTCTGAAGCCTGAACATTCCACATTGCTATATTTTTCTCTCATTGAATCCTGCAGCTACTCCTATTAACTAACTATAAGTCACAGTGAAGCCAGTATATATTGTATACAAATGTTGCACTCTCCATTTATTCTACAATAACTTCTAGCAACTATGAATCACAGAATATCATCTATCCACGTCCAGGATACTCTTTCCCGGGTCAGGGGTCGGTGTCTTCAAATCCCTACCACTGCCCGAGGGTCTGTGTCCTGAGCACATGTACACCGGAACATTACAGAAAGTTAATGCCTAAAAAAGTAGTAGTGGATGCACTGACCCTCGAAGGAAAATAAAAAATGACAACCTATCTCAAAACCAAGCTATCCCTAAAGGAAAAACAGAAGATTTTCATACTTTTAAAAATGTAAAGACACAGTACTCCCATTCTAGACTATCCTCTACTCATGTTCGTGGTTACCATTTTGGTGAAACTGGTCCTGAATCTGAGTATGAAAATGAAGAGAATGTAATCATAGATTCAGCAGAAAAAAAACAGATCTTTAAAGATTTAAAGAGACAGAACAACTTTTCTAGAATTTCATCAATTCCTCATGTTCATGAATTCCATTTAGGTGAAACTGATTCAGAAACTGACTATGAAAATGAAGAAAATGTATCCATAGATTCAGCAGAAAAAATTCAGATCTTTAAAGATTTAAAGAGACAGAACCACTTTTCTAGAATTTCATCTACTCCTCATGTTCGTGATTCCCATCCTGGTGATACTGACTCTGAGTCTGAATATGTCAACGAGGAGGATGACTTCACAGATCCAGCTGAACTGGAATTAGACTGGTATGAGCACAACTTTAATTTGCCACAAAGACAAAACCTCAACCAATTGGCTATAATGACATCCTTGGTAGCTATATTTACAATATAGATGATACAGACAGCTCCCATCATGAAACCTCTCATTGAAATACTGATCTTCCTATTTCTGATATTCCCATGGATTCTGTAGATTGGACAGATTCAGAGATGGAAGACATCTGGTTTACAGACTGCTGTTTGGAGAATTGGTCCCCTCAAGAACTATGCTGATTTATTACTTCAGAATTATGCATCCAGTGATGAAGAGGATTTCTGTCCTCATCCTGATATAAGGTACTCCAGGCCACAGTGGCACCACCATAAGAATATTGGGAAGAAATATCAGTTATCTAAGCTCTCTAAAATAAAGAAGAAAAATAAAATCTTTCTGCCTACAGAAAATCAGAACTGTAAAGAGGAAATTCAGCCTGAGTCTCCTGTTTCAGTTTATGTTGTGCCACATCCTCTCTTGCCTCATGATACTCTCAACACCAAGCTGGATGTTGTCTCTAGTCGCTATCAGACTGTTTTTAAATCATTTAATGGTATCTCTTCTCAGACTCTACAATTACAAACACTGCTTTCAACTACTGATTCCTTACATCCCTATCATGCTGTCTCAATGTCTGTAAACCCTGTGCTAGAAGCAAAAGATAATTTTGTTCCAGATATACAACCTTTCAGTTTACCAGAGATAGTACCTGGAGAATTTAGCTCTGATATTCAAACTCAAATAAGTATGCCTGCTGAACCCCAGACAACTTCTCAGTCAGAATCTTGTGTCACAATTCCTCCGCATCTACCTGAGAGTGGCATATTTCAGTACACTTCACCTTCTCAAAATTCTTCTGTTACTGCATCTAAGAAATTTGTTTCCTTGGGAGATACTTTGCATCAACCTAAATTTTCTACTACATCCGTTGTAGTATTGTATACAAATGTTGCACTCTCCATTTATTCTACAATAACTTCTAGCAACTATGAATCACAGAATATCATCTATCCACGTCCAGGATACTCTTCCCCGGGTCAGGGGTCGGTGTCTTCAAATCCCTACCACTGCCCCGAGGGACTGTGTCTGACTCCTGAGCGCAAGTATACCGGAACATTACATTGTGATTCACCTGCTGACAAGCTTCTGTCTTGTAGTGCAGACCCCTCCTTGCGATTCATCTGCTGACAATCTGCTGTCATGTAGTGCAGACTGTTACAAACTGCTATTTGTAACTGGCCATTTAAATGGAAAATTGCCCTGCTTCCATGGATCGTGGAGAAGCCTATTTGCCGCCTCCTTCCTCATGACTATTGCCCCTGGAAGATTGTGCCCCTGAGAACATATTAACTTTTATTGGGTGTGTATGGCCCTTTAAGAACCATCTGGGGACATATTGTGACTTTGGTGAACAATGCCCCTTTAAGACTATGTCCCCAGACCTGTAAAATAGCTTGTCCCTGGCTTTCTCCCACTTGGTTCAGTGAATGGGACTTGCTGAGCCAGGTGCCACACAGGCAGAGTGTTTCACAGAGGGGGAGCACTGTTACAGAGGCATTGGTTTTCATTGTGTGCCATTAAGTGCTATGTGACAGACCCTTCGGTCAGAACTAAAGAGATAACTTTGTTCAGCTTCAAGAAGCATTCTAAATACAAGTTTGCTGGGATCAGCTCTAATTAAGTTTAGTGATAAACTTTCCCATTGTCTAATCAGACTGCTAGTAGTGATAAGGTGGACTGCATTGTTTTCTTGTGTGTAATGTTATCTGCTGTTGTGGCCTGTAAAAGGGCGTTGTCTCGCTATCTAAATGCATCAAATGTGTGATTGGGGATTTTATGCCTCCCCCTGAGAGTGTCTTTTTTGCATGTAACCTCAATAAAAACCAGGCTGTATGTTCCAGCACATCAGACCTATTTTGACCCTCTAACTTGCAGCTTTGACTCATGTTTGTAGGGGACAGCTATATCACTACAGGGATTGCTATGCTCTTCATACTCCCTTAGCTACAGGGATTGCTACAGAAGGAAGAGGTTCACCTACTGGAGCCTGGTCGTAGGTCCAGGGCGCAGAGCAGACGGCGAGATACCAGCCCAGCAGCGGTGGTTCGTAGAGTCTGCATTACGTATGGTGGCTATGCAGTAGTTATAGTGTCTACGGTGCTGATGATCCTTTGGGGAGCGCTAGGAGCATCCTTTTCTACGGTCCAACTCTCCAGCCAGCCTGGAGGCAACCGTAACACAGACCCTTCCTTGTGATTCACCTGCTGACAAGCTACTGTCATGTAGTGCAGACCCTTCCTTGTGATTCACCTGCTGACAAACTGCTGTCATGTAGTGCTGACCCTTCCTTGTGATTCACCTGCTGACAAACTGCTGTCATGTAGTGCAGACCCTTCCTTGTGATTCACCTGCTGACAAGCTGCTGTCATGTAGTGCAGACCCTTCCTTGTGATTCACCTGCTGACAAGCTACTGTCATGTAGTGCAGACCCTTCCTTGTGATTCACCTGTTGACAAACTGCTATCATGTAGTGCAGATCCTTCCTTGTGATTCACCTGTTGACAAACTGCTATCATGTAGTGCAGACCGTTCCTTGTGATTCGCCTGCTGACAAGCTGCTGTCATGTAGTGCAGACTCTTCCTTATGATTCACCTGCTGACAATCTGACGTCATGCAGTGCAGACCCTTCCTGGTGATTTACCTGCTGACAAGCTGCTGTCATGTAGTGCAGACTCTTCCTTATGATTCACCTGCTGATAAGCTGCTGTCACGTAGTGCAGACCCTTCCTTGTGATTCACCTGCTGACAAGCTGCTGTCATGTAGTGCAGACCCTTCCTTGTGATTCACCTGCTGACAAACTGCTGTTTTCATGTAGTGCAGACCTATCCTTTTGATTAATCAGCTGACAAGCTGCTGTCATGTAGTGCAGACTCTTCCTTGTGATTCACCTGCTGACAAGCTGCTGTTTTCATGTAGTGCAGACCCTTCCTTGTGATTCACCTGCTGACAAGCTGCTGTCATGTAGTGCAGACCCTTCCTTGTGATTCACCTGCTGACAAGCTGCTGTTTTCATGTAGTGCAGACCCTTCCTTGTGATTCCCCTGCTGACAAGCTGCTGTCATGTAGTGCAGACCCTTCCTTGTGATTCACCTGCTGACAAGCTGCTGTCATGTAGTGCAGACCCTTCCTTGTGATTCACCTGTTGACAAACTTCTGTCATGTAGTGCAGACCCTTCCTTGTGATTCACCTGTTGACAAACTTCTGTCATGTAGTGCAGACCCTTCCTTCTGATTCACCTGCTTACAATCTGCTGGTGTCATAAAGAGCAGACCCTTCCTTGTAATTCAACTGTTGACAAGCTGCTGTCATGCAGTACAGACCCCTCCTTGTGATACACCTGCTGACAAACTGCTGTCATGTAGTGCAGACCCTTCCTTGTGATTCACCTTCTGACAAACTGCTGTCATGTAGTGCAGACCCTTCCTTGTGATTCACCTGCTGACATGCTGCTGTTTTCATGTAGTGCAGACCCCTCCTTTTTATTAATCTGCTGACAAGCTGCTGTCATGTAGTGCAGACCCTTACTTTTGATTCACATGCTGACAAGCTGCTGTCATGTAGTGCAGACCCTTCCTTGTGATTCACCTGCTGACAAAAAGCTGTCATGTAGTGCAGACCGTTACTTGTGATTCACCTGCTGCCAAGCTGCTGTCATGTAGTGCAGACCCTTCCTTGGGATTCACCTGCTGCCAAGCTGCTGTCATGTAGTGCAGATCCTTCATTGTGATTCACCTGCTGACAAACTGCTGTCATGTAGTGCAGACCCTTCCTTGTGATTCACCTGCTGACAAGCTGCTGTCATGTAGTGCAGACCCTTCCTTGGGATTCACCTGCTGCCAAGCTGCTGTCATGTAGTGCAGATCCTTCATTGTGATTCACCTGCTGACAAACTGCTGTCATGTAGTGCAGATCCTTCTTCATGATTCACCTGCTGACAAGCTGTTTTCATGTAGTGCAGACCCTTCCTTTTGATTAATCTGCTGACAAGCTGCTGTCTTGTAGTGCAGACCCTTCCTTGTGATTCACCTGCTGACAAGCTGTTGTCATGTAATGTAGACCCTTCCTTGTGATTCACCTGCTGACAAGCTGCTGTCATGTAGTGCAGATCCTTCCTTGTGATTCACCTGCTGACAAACTGCTGTCATGTAGTGCAGATCCTTCTTCATGATTCACCTGCTGACAAGCTGCTGTCATGTAGTGCAGACCCTTCCTTGTGATTCACCTGCTGACAATCTGCTGTCATGTAGTGCAGACCCTTACTTGTGATTCACCTTCTGATAAGCTGCTGTTTTCATGTAGTGCAGACTCTTCCTTTTGATTAATCTGCTGACAAGCTGCTGTCTTATAGTGCAGACCCTTCCTTGTAATACACCTGCTGACAAGCTGCTGTCTTATAGTGCAGACCCTTCCTTGTGATACACCTGCTGACAAGCTGCTGTCTTATAGTGCAGACCCTTCCTTGTGATTCACCTGCTGACAAGCTGCTGTCATGTAATGCATGAATTCCTTGTGATTTACCTGCTGACAAGCTGCTGTCATGTAGTGCAAAACCTTCCTTGTGATTCACCTGCTTACAATCTGCTGTCATGTAGTGCAGAACCTTCCTTGTGATTCACCTGCTGACAATCTGCTGTCATGTAGTGCAGAACCTTCCTTGTTAATTCTCCTGCTGACAAGCTGCTGTCATGCAGTGCAGACCTTTCCATGGGATTTACCTGCTGACAAGCTGCTGTCATGTATTGCAGACCCTTCCTTGTGATTCACCAACTGACAAGCTGCTGTAATGAAATGCAGACCCTTCCTTGTGATTCACCTGCTGACAAGCTGCTGTCATGTAGTGCAGACCCTTCTTTGTGATTCACCTGCTGACAAGCTGCTGTCATGTAGTGCAGAACCTTCAATATGATTCACCTCCTGACAAGCTGCTGTATTGAAATGCAGACCCTTCCTCGTGATTCACCTGCTGACAAGCTGCTGTCATGAAGTGCAGACACTTCTTTGTGATTCACCTGCTGACAAGCTGCTGTCATGTAGTGCAGACCCTTCCTTGTGATTCACCTGCTGACAAGCTGCTGTCATGTAGTGCAGACCCTTCTTTGTGATTCACCTGCTGACAAGCTGCTGTCATGTAGTGCAGACCCTTCCTTGTGATTCACCAACTGACAAGCTGCTGTCATGTAGTGCAGACCCTTCAATATGATTCACCTCCTGACAAGCTGCTGTAATGAAATGCAGACCCTTCCTCGTGATTCACCTGCTGACAAGCTGCTGTCATGAAGTGCAGACACTTCTTTGTGATTCACATGCTGACAAGCTGCTGTCATGTAGTGCAGACCCTTCCTTGTGATTCACCTGCTGACAAACTGCTGTCATGTAGTGCAGACCCTTCCTTGGGATTCACCTGCTGCCAAGCTGCTGTCATGTAGTGCAGATCCTTCTTCATGATTCCCCTTCTGACAAGCTGTTTTCATGTAGTGCAGACCCTTCCTTTTGATTAATCTGCTGATAAGCTGCTGTCTTGTAGTGCAGACCCTTCCTTGTGATTCACCTGCTGACAAGCTGTTGTCATGTAATGTAGACCCTTCCTTGTGATTCACCTGCTGACAAGCTGCTGTCATGTAGTGCAGATCCTTCTTCATGATTCACCTGCTGACAAGCTGCTGTCATGTAGTGCAGACCCTTCCTTGTGATTCACCTGCTGACAAACTGCTGTCATGTAGTGCAGACCCTTCCTTGTGATTCACCTGCTGACAAGTTGCTGTCATGTAGTGCAGACCCTTACTTTTGATTCACATGCTGACAAGCTGCTGTCATGTAGTGCAGACCCTTCCTTATGATTCACCTGCTGACAAAAAGCTGTCATGTAGTGCAGACCCTTCCTTGTGATTCACCTGCAGACAAGCTGTTGTCATGTAATGTAGACCCTTCCTTGTGATTCACCTGCTGACAAGCTGCTGTCATGTAGTGCAGATCCTTCTTCATGATTCACCTGCTGACAAGCTGCTGTCATTTAGTGCAGACCCTTCCTTGTGATTCACCTGCTGACAAACTGCTGTCATGTAGTGCAGACACTTCCTTGTGATTCACCTGCTGACAATCTGCTGTCATGTAGTGCAGACCCTTACTTGTGATTCACCTTCTGATAAGCTGCTGTTTTCATGTAGTGCAGACTCTTCCTTTTGATTAATCTTCTGACAAGCTGCTGTCTTATAGTGCAGACCCTTCCTTGTGATACACCTGCTGACAAGCTGCTGTCTTATAGTGCAGACCCTTCCTTGTGATACACCTGCTGATAAGCTGCTGTCTTATAGTGCAGACCCTTCCTTGTGATTCAACTGCTGACAAGCTGATGTCATGTAATGCATGCCTTCCTTGTGATTTACCTGCTGACAAGCTGCTGTCATGTAGTGCAGAACCTTCCTTGTGATTCACCTGCTTACAATCTGCTGTCATGTAGTGCAGAACCTTCCTTGTGATTCACCTGCTGACAATCTGCTGTCATGTAGTGCAGAACCTTCCTTGTTAATTCTCCTGATGAAAAGCTGCTGTCATGCAGTGCAGACCTTTCCATGGGATTAACCTGCTGACAAGCTGCTGTCATGTATTGCAGACCCTTCCTTGTGATTCACCAACTGACAAGCTGCTGTCATGTAGTGCAGACCCTTCTTTGTGATTCACCTGCTGACAAGCTGCTGTCATGTAGTGCAGACCCTTCTTTGTGATTCACCTGCTGACAAACTGCTGTTATGTAGTACAGATCATTCCTTGTGATTCACCTGCTTTCTGCTGGTGTCATGTAGAGCAGACCCTTCCTTTTTATTCACCTGCTGACAAGCTGCTGTCATGTAGTGCAGACCGTTACTTGTGATTCACCTGCTGACCAGCTGCTGTCATGTAGTGCAGACCCTTCCTTGTGATTAACCTGCTGACAAGCTGCTGTCATGTAGTGCAGACCCTTCCTTGTGATTCCCCTGCTGACAAGCTGATGTCATGTAGTGCAGACCCTTCCTTGTGATTCACCTGCTGACAAGCTGCTGTCATGTAATGCAGACCCTTCCTTGTGATTCCCCTGCTGACAAGCTGCTGTCATGTAGTGCAGACCCTTCCTTGTGATTCACCTGCTGACAAGCTGCTGTCATGTAGTGCAGACCCTTCCTTGTGATTCACCTGCTGACAAGCTGCTGTCATATAGTGCAGACCCTTCCTTGTGATTCACCTGCTGACAAGCTGCTGTCATGAAGTGCAGACACTTCTTTGTGATTCACCTGCTGACAAGCTGCTGTCATGTAGTGCAGACCCTTCCTTGTGATTCACCTGCTGACAAGCTGCTGTCATGTAGTGCAGACCCTTCTTTGTGATTCACCTGCTGACAAGCTGCTGTCATGTAGTGCAGACCCTTCCTTGTGATTCACCAACTGACAAGCTGCTGTCATGTAGTGCAGACCCTTCAATATGATTCACCTCCTGACAAGCTGCTGTAATGAAATGCAGACCCTTCCTCGTGATTCACCTGCTGACAAGCTGCTGTCATGAAGTGCAGACACTTCTTTTAATTCACCTGCTGATAAACTGCTGTTATGTAGTGCAGACCCTTCCTTGTGATTCACCTGCTGACAAACTGCTGTTATGTAGTGCAGACCCTTCCTTGTGATACACCTGCTGACAAGCTGCTGTCATGTAGTGCAGACCCTTCCTTGTAATTCACCTGCTGACAAGCTGCTGTCATGTAGTGCAGACCCTTCCTTGTGATTCACCTGCTGACAAGCTGCTGACATGTAGTGCAGACCCTTCCTTGTGATTCAACTGCTGACAAGCTGCTGTCATGTAGCGCAGACCGTTACTTGTGATTCACCTGCTGACAAGCTGCTGTCATGTAGTGCAGACCCTTCCTTGTTATTCCCCTACTGACAATCTGCTGTCATGTAGTGCAGACCCTTCCTTGTGATACACTTGCTGACAAGCTGCTGTCATGTAGTGCTGACCCTTCCTTGTGATTCACCTGCTGACAAGCTGCTGTCATGTAGTGCAGACCCTTCTTTGTGATTCACCTGCTGACAAACTGCTGTCATGTAGTGCAGACCCTTCCTTGTGATTCACCTGCTGACAAGCTGCTGTCATGTAGTGCAGACCCTTCCTTGTGATTCACCTGCTGACAAGCTGCTGTCATGTAGTGCAGACCCTTCCTTGTGATTTACCTGCTGACAAGCTGCTGTCATGTAGTGCAGACCCTTCCTTGTGATTCACCTGCTGACAATCTGCTGCTGTCATGTATTGCTGACCCTTCCTTGTGATTCCCCTGCTGACAAGCTGCTGTCATGTAGTGCAGACCCTTCTTTGTGATTCACCTACTGACAAGCTGCTGTCATGTAGTGCAGACCCTTCCTTGTGATTCACCTGCTGACAAAAAGCTGTCATGTAGTGCAGACCCTTCCTTGGGATTCACCTGCTGCCAAGCTGCTGTCATGTAGTGCAGATCCTTCTTCATGATTCACCTTCTGACAAGCTGTTTTCATGTAGTGCAGACCCTTCCTTTTGATTAATCTGCTGACAAGCTGCTGTCTTGTAGTGCAGACCCTTCCTTGTGATTCACCTGCTTACAAGCTGTTGTCATGTAATGTATACCCTTCTTTGTGAATCACCTGCTGACAAGCTGCTGTCATGTAGTGCAGACCCTTCCTTGTGATTCACCTGCTGACAAGCTGCTGTCATGTAATGTAGACCCTTCTTTGTGATTCACCTGCTGACAAGCTGCTATCATGTAGTGCAGACCCTTCCTTGTGATTCACCTGCTGACAAGCTGCTGTCATTTAGTGCAGACCCTTCCTTGTGATTCACCTGCTGACAAGCTGCTGTCATGTAGTGCAGACCCTTCCTTGTGATTCACCTGCTGACAAGCTGTTGTCATGTAATGTAGACCCTTCTTTGTGATTCACCTGCTGACAAGCTGTTGTCATGTAGTGCAGACCCTTCCTTGTGATTCACCTGCTGACAAGCTGCTGTCATGTAGTGCTGATCCTTCCTTGTGATTCACCTGCTGACAAGCTGCTGTCATGAAATGTAGACCCTTCTTTGTGATTCACCTGCTGACAAGCTGTTGTCATGTAGTGCAGACCCTTCCTTGTGATTCACCTGCTGACAAGCTGCTGTCATGTAGTGCAGATCCTTCCTTGTGATTCAACTGCTGACAAGTTGCTGTCATGTAGTGCAGACCCTTCCTTGTGATTCACCTGCTGACAAGCTGCTGTCATGTAGTGCAGACCCTTCCTTGTGATTCACCTGCTGACAAGCTGCTGTCATGTAGTGCAGACCCTTCTTTTTGATTCACCTGCTGACAAACTGCTGTCATGTAGTGCAGACCCTTCCTTGTGATTCACCTGCTGACAAGCTGCTGTTATGTAGTGCAGACCCTTCTTTGTAATTCACCTGCTGACAAGCTGCTGTCATGTAGTGCAGACCCTTCCTTGTGATTCACCTGCTGACAAAAAGCTGTCATGTAGTGCAGACCCTTCCTTGGGATTCACCTGCTGACAAGCTGCTGTCATGTAGTGCAGACCCTTCCTTGTGATTCACCTGCTGACAAGCTGCTGTCATGTAGTGCAGACCCTTCTTTGTGATTCACCTGCTGACAAACTGCTATCATGTAGTGCAAACCCTTCCTTGGGATTCACCTGCTGACAAGCTGCTGTCATGTAGTGCAGACCCTTCCTTGTGATTCACCTGCTGACAAGCTGCTGTCATGTAGTGCAGACCCTTCCTTGTGATTCACCTGCTGACAAGCTGCTGTCATGTAGTGCAGATCCTTCCTTGTGATTCACCTGCTGACAATCTGCTGCTGTCATGTAATGCAGACCCTTCCTTGTGATTCACCTGCTGACAATCTGCTGTCATGTAGTGCTGACCCTTCCTTGTGATTCACCTGCTGACAAGCTGCTGTCATGTAGTGCAGACCCTTCTTTTTGATTCACCTGCTGACAAACTGCTGTCATGTAGTGCAGACCCTTCCTTGTGATTCACCTGCTGACAAGCTGCTGTTATGTAGTGCAGACCCTTCTTTGTAATTCACCTGCTGACAAGCTGCTGTCATGTAGTGCAGACCCTTCCTTGTGATTCACCTGCTGACAAAAAGCTGTCATGTAGTGCAGACCCTTCCTTGGGATTCACCTGCTGACAATCTGCTGTCATGTAGTGCAGAACCTTCTTCATGATTCACCTTCTGACAAGCTGTTTTCATGTAGTGCAGACCCTTCCTTGTGATTCACCTGCTGACAAAAAGCTGTCATGTAGTGCAGACCCTTCCTTGGGATTCACCTGCTGCCAAGCTGCTGTCATGTAGTGCAGATCCTTCTTCATGATTCACCTTCTGACAAGCTGTTTTCATGTAGTGCAGACCCTTTCTTTTGATTAATCTGCTGACAAGCTGCTGTCTTGTAGTGCAGACCCTTCCTTGTGATTCACCTGCTGACAAGCTGTTGTCATGTAATGTAGACCCTTCTTTGTGATTCACCTGCTGACAAGCTGCTGTCATGTAGTGCAGACCCTTCCTTGTGATTCCCCTGCTGACAAGCTGCTGTCATGTAGTGCAAACCCTTCCTTTTGATTAACCTTCTGATAAGCTGCTGTTTTCATGTAGTGCAGACTATTCCTTTTGATTAATCTGCTGACAAGCTGCTGTCTTGTAGTGCAGACCCTTCCTTGTGATTAACCTGCTGACAAGCTGTTGTCATGTAATGTAGACCCTTCTTTGTGATTCACCTGCTGACAAGCTGCTGTCATGTAGTGCAGACCCTTCCTTGTGATTCACCTGCTGACAAGCTGCTGTCATGTAGTGCAGACCCTTCCTTGTGATTTACCTGCTGACAAGATGCTGTCATGTAGTGCAGACCCTTCCTTGTGATTCACCTGCT
Organism: Bombina bombina; assembly: GCF_027579735.1. Taxonomy (NCBI): domain Eukaryota; kingdom Metazoa; phylum Chordata; class Amphibia; order Anura; family Bombinatoridae; genus Bombina; species Bombina bombina. Next base: position 607,168,054 of record NC_069505.1, on the reverse strand, counting down.
GACAAGCTGCTGTCATGTAGTGCAGACCCTTCCTTGTGATTCACCTGCTGACAAGCTGCTGTCATGTAGTGCAGATCCTTCCTTGTGATTCACCTGCTGACAATCTGCTGCTGTCATGTAATGCAGACCCTTCCTTGTGATTCACCTGCTGACAATCTGCTGTCATGTAGTGCTGACCCTTCCTTGTGATTCACCTGCTGACAAGCTGCTGTCATGTAGTGCAGACCCTTCCTTGTGATTCACCTGCTGACAAGCTGCTGTCATGTAGTGCAGACCCTTCCTTGTAATTCACCTGCTAACAAGCTGCTGTCATGTAGTGCAGATCCTTCCTTGTGATTCACCTGCTGATAATCTGCTGCTGTCATGTAATGCAGACCCTTCCTTGTGATTCACCTGCTGACAAGCTGCTGTCATGTAGTGCAGACCCTTCCTTGTGATTCACCTGCTGACAATCTGCTGTCATGTAGTGCAGATCCTTCCTTGTGATTCACCTGCTGACAATCTGCTGCTGTCATGTAATGCAGACCCTTCCTTGTGATTCACCTGCTGACAAGCTGCTGTCATGTAGTGCAGACCCTTCCTTGTGATTCACCTGCTGACAAGCTGCTGTCATGTAATGTAGACACTTCCTTGTGATTCACCTGCTGACAAACTGCTATCATGTAGTGCTGACCCTTTCTTGTGATTCACCTGCTGACAAGCTGCTGTCATGTAGTGCAGACCCTTCCTTGTGATTCACCTGCTGATAAGCTATTGTCATGTAGTGCAGACCCTTTCTTGTGATTCACCTGCTGACAAGCTGCTGTCATGTAGTGCAGACCCTTCCTTGTGATTCACCTGCTGACAATCTGCTGTCATATAGTGCAGACCCTTCCTTGTGATTCACCTGCTGACAAGCTGCTGTCATGTAATGCAGACCCTTCCTTGTGTTTCACCTGCTGACAAGCTGCTGTCATGTAGTGCAGACCCTTCCTTGTGATTTACCTGCTGACAAGATGCTGTCATGTAGTGCAGACCCTTCCTTGTGATTCACCTGCTGACAAGCTGCTGTCATGTAGTGCAGACCCTTCCTTGTGATTCACCTGCTGACAAGCTGCTGTCATGAAGTGCAGACCCTTCCTTGTGATTCACCTGCTGACAATCTGCTGTCATGTAGTGCTGACCCTTCCTTGTGATTCACCTGCTGACAAGCTGCTGTCATGTAGTGCTGACCCTTCCTTGTGATTCACCTGCTGACAATCTGCTGTCATGTAGTGCAGACCCTTCCTTGTGATTCACCTGCTGACAAGCTGCTGTCATGTAGTGCAGACCCTTCCTTGTGATTCACCTGCTGACAATCTGCTGTCATATAGTGCAGACCCTTCCTTGTGATTCACCTGCTGACAAGCTGCTGTCATGTAGTGCAGACCATTCCTTGTGATTCACCTGCTGACAAGCTGCTGTCATGTAGTGCAGACCCTTCCTTGTAATTCACCTGCTGACAAGCTGCTGTCATGTAGTGCAGATCCTTCCTTGTGATTCACCTGCTGACAATCTGCTGCTGTCATGTAATGCAGACCCTTCCTTGTGATTCACCTGCTGACAAGCTGCTGTCATGTAGTGCAGACCCTTCCTTGTGATTCACCTGCTGCCAAGCTGCTGTCATGTAGTGCAGACCCTTCCTTGTGATTCACCTGCTGACAAGCTGCTGTCATGTAGCGCAGACCCTTCCTTGTGATTCACCTGCTGACAAGCTGCTGTCATGTAGCGCAGACCCTTCCTTGTGATTCACCTGCTGACAAGCTGCTGTCATGTAGTGCAGACCCTTCCTTGTGATTCACCTGCTGACAAGCTGCTGTCATGTAGTGCAGACCCTTCCTTGTGATTCACCTGCTGACAATCTGCTGCTGTCATGTAATGCAGACCCTTCCTTGTGATTCACCTGCTGACAAGCTGCTGTCATGTAGTGCAGACCCTTCCTTGTGATTCACCTGCTGACAATCTGCTGTCATGTAGTGCAGACCCTTCCTTGTGATTCACCTGCTGACAAGCTGCTGTCATGTAGTGCAGACCCTTCCTTGTGATTCACCTGCTGACAAGCTGCTGTCATGTAGTGCAGACCCTTCCTTGTGATTCACCTGCTGACAAGCTGCTGTCATGTAGTGCAGACCCTTCCTTGTGATTTACCTGCTGACAAGATGCTCTCATGTAGTGCAGACCCTTCCTTGTGATTCACCTGCTGACAATCTGCTGCTGTCATGTAATGCAGACCCTTCCTTGTGATTCACCTGCTGACAAGCTGCTGTCATGTAGTGCAGACCCTTCCTTGTGATTCACCTGCTGACAAGCTGCTGTCATGTAGTGCAGATCCTTCCTTGTGATTCACATGCTGACAATCTGCTGTCATGTAGTGCAGACCCTTCCTTGTGATTCACCTGCTGACAAACTGCTGTCATGTAGTGCAGACCCTTCCTTGTGATTCACCTGCTGACAAGCTGCTGTCATGTAGTGCAGACCCTTCCTTGTGATTCACCTGCTGACAAGCTGCTGTCATGTAGTGCAGACCCTTCCTTGTGATTCACCTGCTGACAATCTGCTGTCATGTAGTGCAGACCCTTCCTTGTGATTCACCTGCTGACAAGCTGCTGTCATGTAGTGCAGACCATTCTTTTTGATTCACCTGCTGACAAGCTGCTGTCATGTAGTGCAGACCATTCCTTGTGATTCACCTGCTGACAAGCTGCTGTCATGTAGTGCAGACCCTTCCTTGTAATTCACCTGCTGACAAGCTGCTGTCATGTAGTGCAGATCCTTCCTTGTGATTCACCTGCTGACAATCTGCTGCTGTCATGTAATGCAGACCCTTCCTTGTGATTCACCTGCTGACAAGCTGCTGTCATGTAGCGCAGACCCTTCCTTGTGATTCACCTGCTGCCAAGCTGCTGTCATGTAGTGCAGACCCTTCCTTGTGATTCACCTGCTGACAAGCTGCTGTCATGTAGCGCAGACCCTTCCTTGTGATTCACCTGCTGCCAAGCTGCTGTCATGTAGTGCAGACCCTTCCTTGTGATTCACCTGCTGACAAGCTGCTGTCATGTAGTGCAGACCCTTCCTTGTGATTCACCTGCTGACAAGCTGCTGTCATGTAGTGCAGACCCTTCCTTGTGATTCACCTGCTGACAATCTGCTGCTGTCATGTAATGCAGACCCTTCCTTGTGATTCACCTGCTGACAAGCTGCTGTCATGTAGTGCAGACCCTTCCTTGTGATTCACCTGCTGACAATCTGCTGTCATGTAGTGCAGACCCTTCCTTGTGATTCACCTGCTGACAAGCTGCTGTCATGTAGTGCAGACCCTTCCTTGTGATTCACCTGCTGACAAGCTGCTGTCATGTAGTGCAGACCCTTCCTTGTGATTCACCTGCTGCCAAGCTGCTGTCATGTAGTGCAGACCCTTCCTTGTGATTTACCTGCTGACAAGATGCTCTCATGTAGTGCAGACCCTTCCTTGTGATTCACCTGCTGACAATCTGCTGCTGTCATGTAATGCAGACCCTTCCTTGTGATTCACCTGCTGACAAGCTGCTGTCATGTAGTGCAGACCCTTCCTTGTGATTCACCTGCTGACAAGCTGCAGTCATGTAGTGCAGATCCTTCCTTGTGATTCACATGCTGACAATCTGCTGTCATGTAGTGCAGACCCTTCCTTGTGATTCACCTGCTGACAAACTGCTGTCATGTAGTGCAGACCCTTCCTTGTGATTCACCTGCTGACAAGCTGCTGTCATGTAGTGCAGACCCTTCCTTGTGATTCACCTGCTGACAAGCTGCTGTCATGTAGTGCAGACCCTTCCTTGTGATTCACCTGCTGACAATCTGCTGTCATGTAGTGCAGACCCTTCCTTGTGATTCACCTGCTGACAAGCTGCTGTCATGTAGTGCAGACCATTCCTTGTGATTCACCTGCTGACAAGCTGCTGTCATGTAGTGCAGACCATTCCTTGTGATTCACCTGCTGACAAGCTGCTGTCATGTAGTGCAGATCCTTCTTCATGATTCACCTGCTGACAATCTGCTGCTGTCATGTAGTGCAGACCCTTCCTTGTGATTCACCTGCTGACAAGCTGCTGTCATGTAGTGCAGATCCTTCCTTGTGATTCACCTGCTGACAAGCTGCTGTCATGTAGTGCAGACCCTTCCTTGTGATTCACCTGCTGACAATCTGCTGTCATGTAGTGCAGATCCTTCCTTGTGATTCACCTGCTGACAAGCTGCTGTCATGTAATGCAGACCCTTCCTTGTGATTCACCTGCTGACAAGCTGCTGTCATGTAGTGCAGATCCTTCCTTGTGATTCACCTGCTGACAAACTGCTGTCATGTAGGGCAGACCCTTCCTTGTGATTCACCTGCTGACAATATGCTGCTGTCATGTAATGCAGACCCTTCCTTGTGATTCACCTGCTGACAAGCTGCTGTCATGTAATGCAGACCCTTCCTTGTGATTCACCTGCTGACAATCTGCTGCTGTCATGTAATGCAGACCCTTCCTTGTGATTCACCTGCTGACAATCTGCTGCTGTCATGTAATGCAGACCCTTCCTTGTGATTCACCTGCTGACAAGCTGCTGTCATGTAGCGCAGACCCTTCCTTGTGATTCACCTGCTGACAATCTGCTGTCATGTAGTGCTGACCCTTCCTTGTGATTAACCTGCTGACAAGCTGCTGTCATGTAGCGCAGACCCTTCCTTGTGATTCACCTGCTGACAATCTGCTGTCATGTAGTGCAGACCCTTCCTTGTGATTCACCTGCTGACAAACTGCTGTCATGTAGTGCAGACCCTTCCTTGTGATTCCCCTGCTGACAAGCTGCTGTCATGTAGTGCAGACCCTTCCTTGTGATTCACCTGCTGACAAGCTGCTGTCATGTAGTGCAGACCCTTCCTTGTGATTCACCTGCTGACAAGCTGCTGTCATATAGTGCAGACCCTTCCTTGTGATTCACCTGCTGACAAGCTGCTGTCATGAAGTGCAGACACTTCTTTGTGATTCACCTGCTGACAAGCTGCTGTCATGTAGTGCAGACCCTTCCTTGTGATTCACCTGCTGACAAGCTGCTGTCATGTAGTGCAGACCCTTCTTTGTGATTCACCTGCTGACAAGCTGCTGTCATGTAGTGCAGACCCTTCCTTGTGATTCACCAACTGACAAGCTGCTGTCATGTAGTGCAGACCCTTCAATATGATTCACCTCCTGACAAGCTGCTGTAATGAAATGCAGACCCTTCCTCGTGATTCACCTGCTGACAAGCTGCTGTCATGAAGTGCAGACACTTCTTTTAATTCACCTGCTGATAAACTGCTGTTATGTAGTGCAGACCCTTCCTTGTGATTCACCTGCTGACAAACTGCTGTTATGTAGTGCAGACCCTTCCTTGTGATACACCTGCTGACAAGCTGCTGTCATGTAGTGCAGACCCTTCCTTGTAATTCACCTGCTGACAAGCTGCTGTCATGTAGTGCAGACCCTTCCTTGTGATTCACCTGCTGACAAGCTGCTGACATGTAGTGCAGACCCTTCCTTGTGATTCAACTGCTGACAAGCTGCTGTCATGTAGCGCAGACCGTTACTTGTGATTCACCTGCTGACAAGCTGCTGTCATGTAGTGCAGACCCTTCCTTGTTATTCCCCTACTGACAATCTGCTGTCATGTAGTGCAGACCCTTCCTTGTGATACACTTGCTGACAAGCTGCTGTCATGTAGTGCTGACCCTTCCTTGTGATTCACCTGCTGACAAGCTGCTGTCATGTAGTGCAGACCCTTCTTTGTGATTCACCTGCTGACAAACTGCTGTCATGTAGTGCAGACCCTTCCTTGTGATTCACCTGCTGACAAGCTGCTGTCATGTAGTGCAGACCCTTCCTTGTGATTCACCTGCTGACAAGCTGCTGTCATGTAGTGCAGACCCTTCCTTGTGATTTACCTGCTGACAAGCTGCTGTCATGTAGTGCAGACCCTTCCTTGTGATTCACCTGCTGACAATCTGCTGCTGTCATGTATTGCTGACCCTTCCTTGTGATTCCCCTGCTGACAAGCTGCTGTCATGTAGTGCAGACCCTTCTTTGTGATTCACCTACTGACAAGCTGCTGTCATGTAGTGCAGACCCTTCCTTGTGATTCACCTGCTGACAAAAAGCTGTCATGTAGTGCAGACCCTTCCTTGGGATTCACCTGCTGCCAAGCTGCTGTCATGTAGTGCAGATCCTTCTTCATGATTCACCTTCTGACAAGCTGTTTTCATGTAGTGCAGACCCTTCCTTTTGATTAATCTGCTGACAAGCTGCTGTCTTGTAGTGCAGACCCTTCCTTGTGATTCACCTGCTTACAAGCTGTTGTCATGTAATGTATACCCTTCTTTGTGAATCACCTGCTGACAAGCTGCTGTCATGTAGTGCAGACCCTTCCTTGTGATTCACCTGCTGACAAGCTGCTGTCATGTAATGTAGACCCTTCTTTGTAATTCACCTGCTGACAAGCTGCTATCATGTAGTGCAGACCCTTCCTTGTGATTCACCTGCTGACAAGCTGCTGTCATTTAGTGCAGACCCTTCCTTGTGATTCACCTGCTGACAAGCTGCTGTCATGTAGTGCAGACCCTTCCTTGTGATTCACCTGCTGACAAGCTGTTGTCATGTAATGTAGACCCTTCTTTGTGATTCACCTGCTGACAAGCTGTTGTCATGTAGTGCAGACCCTTCCTTGTGATTCACCTGCTGACAAGCTGCTGTCATGTAGTGCTGATCCTTCCTTGTGATTCACCTGCTGACAAGCTGCTGTCATGAAATGTAGACCCTTCTTTGTGATTCACCTGCTGACAAGCTGTTGTCATGTAGTGCAGACCCTTCCTTGTGATTCACCTGCTGACAAGCTGCTGTCATGTAGTGCAGATCCTTCCTTGTGATTCAACTGCTGACAAGTTGCTGTCATGTAGTGCAGACCCTTCCTTGTGATTCACCTGCTGACAAGCTGCTGTCATGTAGTGCAGACCCTTCCTTGTGATTCACCTGCTGACAAGCTGCTGTCATGTAGTGCAGACCCTTCTTTTTGATTCACCTGCTGACAAACTGCTGTCATGTAGTGCAGACCCTTCCTTGTGATTCACCTGCTGACAAGCTGCTGTTATGTAGTGCAGACCCTTCTTTGTAATTCACCTGCTGACAAGCTGCTGTCATGTAGTGCAGACCCTTCCTTGTGATTCACCTGCTGACAAAAAGCTGTCATGTAGTGCAGACCCTTCCTTGGGATTCACCTGCTGACAAGCTGCTGTCATGTAGTGCAGACCCTTCCTTGTGATTCACCTGCTGACAAGCTGCTGTCATGTAGTGCAGACCCTTCTTTGTGATTCACCTGCTGACAAACTGCTATCATGTAGTGCAAACCCTTCCTTGGGATTCACCTGCTGACAAGCTGCTGTCATGTAGTGCAGACCCTTCCTTGTGATTCACCTGCTGACAAGCTGCTGTCATGTAGTGCAGACCCTTCCTTGTGATTCACCTGCTGACAAGCTGCTGTCATGTAGTGCAGATCCTTCCTTGTGATTCACCTGCTGACAATCTGCTGCTGTCATGTAATGCAGACCCTTCCTTGTGATTCACCTGCTGACAATCTGCTGTCATGTAGTGCTGACCCTTCCTTGTGATTCACCTGCTGACAAGCTGCTGTCATGTAGTGCAGACCCTTCTTTTTGATTCACCTGCTGACAAACTGCTGTCATGTAGTGCAGACCCTTCCTTGTGATTCACCTGCTGACAAGCTGCTGTTATGTAGTGCAGACCCTTCTTTGTAATTCACCTGCTGACAAGCTGCTGTCATGTAGTGCAGACCCTTCCTTGTGATTCACCTGCTGACAAAAAGCTGTCATGTAGTGCAGACCCTTCCTTGGGATTCACCTGCTGACAATCTGCTGTCATGTAGTGCAGAACCTTCTTCATGATTCACCTTCTGACAAGCTGTTTTCATGTAGTGCAGACCCTTCCTTGTGATTCACCTGCTGACAAAAAGCTGTCATGTAGTGCAGACCCTTCCTTGGGATTCACCTGCTGCCAAGCTGCTGTCATGTAGTGCAGATCCTTCTTCATGATTCACCTTCTGACAAGCTGTTTTCATGTAGTGCAGACCCTTTCTTTTGATTAATCTGCTGACAAGCTGCTGTCTTGTAGTGCAGACCCTTCCTTGTGATTCACCTGCTGACAAGCTGTTGTCATGTAATGTAGACCCTTCTTTGTGATTCACCTGCTGACAAGCTGCTGTCATGTAGTGCAGACCCTTCCTTGTGATTCCCATGCTGACAAGCTGCTGTCATGTAGTGCAAACCCTTCCTTTTGATTAACCTTCTGATAAGCTGCTGTTTTCATGTAGTGCAGACTATTCCTTTTGATTAATCTGCTGACAAGCTGCTGTCTTGTAGTGCAGACCCTTCCTTGTGATTCACCTGCTGACAAGCTGTTGTCATGTAATGTAGACCCTTCTTTGTGATTCACCTGCTGACAAGCTGCTGTCATGTAGTGCAGACCCTTCCTTGTGATTCACCTGCTGACAAGCTGCTGTCATGTAGTGCAGACCCTTCCTTGTGATTTACCTGCTGACAAGATGCTGTCATGTAGTGCAGACCCTTCCTTGTGATTCACCTGCTGACAAGCTGCTGTCATGTAGTGCAGACCCTTCCTTGTGATTCACCTGCTGACAAGCTGCTGTCATGTAGTGCAGATCCTTCCTTGTGATTCACCTGCTGACAATCTGCTGCTGTCATGTAATGCAGACCCTTCCTTGTGATTCACCTGCTGACAATCTGCTGTCATGTAGTGCTGACCCTTCCTTGTGATTCACCTGCTGACAAGCTGCTGTCATGTAGTGCAGACCATTCCTTGTGATTCACCTGCTGACAAGCTGCTGTCATGTAGTGCAGACCCTTCCTTGTAATTCACCTGCTAACAAGCTGCTGTCATGTAGTGCAGATCCTTCCTTGTGATTCACCTGCTGATAATCTGCTGCTGTCATGTAATGCAGACCCTTCCTTGTGATTCACCTGCTGACAAGCTGCTGTCATGTAGTGCAGACCCTTCCTTGTGATTCACCTGCTGACAATCTGCTGTCATGTAGTGCAGATCCTTCCTTGTGATTCACCTGCTGACAATCTGCTGCTGTCATGTAATGCAGACCCTTCCTTGTGATTCACCTGCTGACAAGCTGCTGTCATGTAGTGCAGACCCTTCCTTGTGATTCACCTGCTGACAAGCTGCTGTCATGTAATGTAGACACTTCCTTGTGATTCACCTGCTGACAAACTGCTATCATGTAGTGCTGATCCTTTCTTGTGATTCACCTGCTGACAAGCTGCTGTCATGTAGTGCAGACCCTTCCTTGTGATTCACCTGCTGATAAGCTATTGTCATGTAGTGCAGACCCTTTCTTGTGATTCACCTGCTGACAATCTGCTGTCATGTAGTGCAGACCCTTCCTTGTGATTCACCTGCTGACAATCTGCTGTCATATAGTGCAGACCCTTCCTTGTGATTCACCTGCTGACAAGCTGCTGTCATGTAATGCAGACCCTTCCTTGTGTTTCACCTGCTGACAAGCTGCTGTCATGTAGTGCAGACCCTTCCTTGTGATTTACCTGCTGACAAGATGCTGTCATGTAGTGCAGACCCTTCCTTGTGATTCACCTGCTGACAAGCTGCTGTCATGTAGTGCAGACCCTTCCTTGTGATTCACCTGCTGACAAGCTGCTGTCATGAAGTGCAGACCCTTCCTTGTGATTCACCTGCTGACAATCTGCTGTCATGTAGTGCTGACCCTTCCTTGTGATTCACCTGCTGACAAGCTGCTGTCATGTAGTGCTGACCCTTCCTTGTGATTCACCTGCTGACAATCTGCTGTCATGTAGTGCAGACCCTTCCTTGTGATTCACCTGCTGACAATCTGCTGTCATATAGTGCAGACCCTTCCTTGTGATTCACCTGCTGACAATCTGCTGTCATATAGTGCAGACCCTTCCTTGTGATTCACCTGCTGACAAGCTGCTGTCATGTAGTGCAGACCCTTCCTTGTGATTCACCTGCTGACAAGCTGCTGTCATGTAGTGCAGACCCTTCCTTGTAATTCACCTGCTGACAAGCTGCTGTCATGTAGTGCAGATCCTTCCTTGTGATTCACCTGCTGACAATCTGCTGCTGTCATGTAATGCAGACCCTTCCTTGTGATTCACCTGCTGACAAGCTGCTGTCATGTAGCGCAGACCCTTCCTTGTGATTCACCTGCTGCCAAGCTGCTGTCATGTAGTGCAGACCCTTCCTTGTGATTCACCTGCTGACAAGCTGCTGTCATGTAGCGCAGACCCTTCCTTGTGATTCACCTGCTGCCAAGCTGCTGTCATGTAGTGCAGACCCTTCCTTGTGATTCACCTGCTGACAAGCTGCTGTCATGTAGTGCAGACCCTTCCTTGTGATTCACCTGCTGACAAGCTGCTGTCATGTAGTGCAGACCCTTCCTTGTGATTCACCTGCTGACAATCTGCTGCTGTCATGTAATGCAGACCCTTCCTTGTGATTCACCTGCTGACAAGCTGCTGTCATGTAGTGCAGACCCTTCCTTGTGATTCACCTGCTGACAATCTGCTGTCATGTAGTGCAGACCCTTCCTTGTGATTCACCTGCTGACAAGCTGCTGTCATGTAGTGCAGACCCTTCCTTGTGATTCACCTGCTGACAAGCTGCTGTCATGTAGTGCAGACCCTTCCTTGTGATTCACCTGCTGCCAAGCTGCTGTCATGTAGTGCAGACCCTTCCTTGTGATTTACCTGCTGACAAGATGCTCTCATGTAGTGCAGACCCTTCCTTGTGATTCACCTGCTGACAATCTGCTGCTGTCATGTAATGCAGACCCTTCCTTGTGATTCACCTGCTGACAAGCTGCTGTCATGTAGTGCAGACCCTTCCTTGTGATTCACCTGCTGACAAGCTGCTGTCATGTAGTGCAGATCCTTCCTTGTGATTCACATGCTGACAATCTGCTGTCATGTAGTGCAGACCCTTCCTTGTGATTCACCTGCTGACAAACTGCTGTCATGTAGTGCAGACCCTTCCTTGTGATTCACCTGCTGACAAGCTGCTGTCATGTAGTGCAGACCCTTCCTTGTGATTCACCTGCTGACAATCTGCTGTCATGTAGTGCAGACCCTTCCTTGTGATTCACCTGCTGACAAGCTGCTGTCATGTAGTGCAGACCATTCTTTTTGATTCACCTGCTGACAAGCTGCTGTCATGTAGTGCAGACCATTCCTTGTGATTCACCTGCTGACAAGCTGCTGTCATGTAGTGCAGACCCTTCCTTGTAATTCACCTGCTGACAAGCTGCTGTCATGTAGTGCAGATCCTTCCTTGTGATTCACCTGCTGACAATCTGCTGCTGTCATGTAATGCAGACCCTTCCTTGTGATTCACCTGCTGACAAGCTGCTGTCATGTAGCGCAGACCCTTCCTTGTGATTCACCTGCTGCCAAGCTGCTGTCATGTAGTGCAGACCCTTCCTTGTGATTCACCTGCTGACAAGCTGCTGTCATGTAGCGCAGACCCTTCCTTGTGATTCACCTGCTGACAAGCTGCTGTCATGTAGTGCAGACCCTTCCTTGTGATTCACCTGCTGACAATCTGCTGCTGTCATGTAATGCAGACCCTTCCTTGTGATTCACCTGCTGACAAGCTGCTGTCATGTAGTGCAGACCCTTCCTTGTGATTCACCTGCTGACAATCTGCTGCTGTCATGTAATGCAGACCCTTCCTTGTGATTCACCTGCTGACAAGCTGCTGTCATGTAGTGCAGACCCTTCCTTGTGATTCACCTGCTGACAAGATGCTCTCATGTAGTGCAGACCCTTCCTTGTGATTCACCTGCTGACAATCTGCTGCTGTCATGTAATGCAGACCCTTCCTTGTGATTCACCTGCTGACAAGCTGCTGTCATGTAGTGCAGACCCTTCCTTGTGATTCACCTGCTGACAATCTGCTGCTGTCATGTAATGCAGACCCTTCCTTGTGATTCACCTGCTGACAAGCTGCTGTCATGTAGTGCAGACCCTTCCTTGTGATTCACCTGCTGACAAGCTGCTGTCATGTAGTGCAGACCCTTCCTTGTGATTCACCTGCTGACAAGCTGCTGTCATGTAGTGCAGACCCTTCCTTGTGATTCACCTGCTGCCAAGCTGCTGTCATGTAGTGCAGACCCTTCCTTGTGATTTACCTGCTGACAAGATGCTCTCATGTAGTGCAGACCCTTCCTTGTGATTCACCTGCTGACAATCTGCTGCTGTCATGTAATGCAGACCCTTCCTTGTGATTCACCTGCTGACAAGCTGCTGTCATGTAGTGCAGACCCTTCCTTGTGATTCACCTGCTGACAATCTGCTGCTGTCATGTAATGCAGACCCTTCCTTGTGATTCACCTGCTGACAAGCTGCTGTCATGTAGTGCAGACCCTTCCTTGTGATTCACCTGCTGACAAGCTGCAGTCATGTAGTGCAGATCCTTCCTTGTGATTCACATGCTGACAATCTGCTGTCATGTAGTGCAGACCCTTCCTTGTGATTCACCTGCTGACAAACTGCTGTCATGTAGTGCAGACCCTTCCTTGTGATTCACCTGCTGACAAGCTGCTGTCATGTAGTGCAGACCCTTCCTTGTGATTCACCTGCTGACAAGCTGCTGTCATGTAGTGCAGACCCTTCCTTGTGATTCACCTGCTGACAATCTGCTGTCATGTAGTGCAGACCCTTCCTTGTGATTCACCTGCTGACAAGCTGCTGTCATGTAGTGCAGACCATTCCTTGTGATTCACCTGCTGACAAGCTGCTGTCATGTAGTGCAGACCATTCCTTGTGATTCACCTGCTGACAAGCTGCTGTCATGTAGTGCAGATCCTTCTTCATGATTCACCTGCTGACAATCTGCTGCTGTCATGTAGTGCAGACCCTTCCTTGTGATTCACCTGCTGACAAGCTGCTGTCATGTAGTGCAGATCCTTCCTTGTGATTCACCTGCTGACAAGCTGCTGTCATGTAGTGCATACCCTTCCTTGTGATTCACCTGCTGACAATCTGCTGTCATGTAGTGCAGATCCTTCCTTGTGATTCACCTGCTGACAAGCTGCTGTCATGTAATGCAGACCCTTCCTTGTGATTCACCTGCTGACAAGCTGCTGTCATGTAGTGCAGATCCTTCCTTGTGATTCACCTGCTGACAAACTGCTGTCATGTAGGGCAGACCCTTCCTTGTGATTCACCTGCTGACAATATGCTGCTGTCATGTAATGCAGACCCTTCCTTGTGATTCACCTGCTGACAAGCTGCTGTCATGTAATGCAGACCCTTCCTTGTGATTCACCTGCTGACAATCTGCTGCTGTCATGTAATGCAGACCCTTCCTTGTGATTCACCTGCTGACAATCTGCTGCTGTCATGTAATGCAGACCCTTCCTTGTGATTCACCTGCTGACAAGCTGCTGTCATGTAGCGCAGACCCTTCCTTGTGATTCACCTGCTGACAATCTGCTGTCATGTAGTGCTGACCCTTCCTTGTGATTAACCTGCTGACAAGCTGCTGTCATGTAGCGCAGACCCTTCCTTGTGATTCACCTGCTGACAATCTGCTGTCATGTAGTGCAGACCCTTCCTTGTGATTCACCTGCTGACAAACTGCTGTCATGTAGTGCAGACCCTTCCTTGTGATTCACCTGCTGACAAGCTGCTGTCATGTAGTGCAGACCCTATCTTGTGATTCACCTGCTGACAAGCTGCTGTCATATAGTGCAGACCCTTCCTTGTGATTCACCTGCTGACAATCTGCTGTCATGTAGTGCAGACCCTTCCTTGTGATTCACCTGCTGACAAGCTGCTGTCATGTAGTGCAGACCCTTCCTTGTGATTCACCTGCTGACAATCTGCTGTCATGTAGTGCAGACCCTTCCTTGTGATTCACCTGCTGACAAGCTGCTGTCATGTAGTGCAGACCCTTCCTTGTGATTCACCTGCTGACAATCTGCTGCTGTCATGTAGTGCAGACCCTTCCTTGTGATTCACCTGCTGACAAGCTGCTGTCATGTAGTGCTGACCCTTCCTTGTGATTCACCTGCTGACAATCTGCTGTCATGTAGTGCTGACCCTTCCTTGTGATTCACCTGCTGACAAACTGCTGTCATGTAGTGCTGACCCTTCCTTGTGATTCACCTGCTGACAAGCTGCTGTCATGTAGTGCAGACCCTTCCTTGTGATTCACCTGCTGACAATCTGCTGTCATGTAGTGCAGACCCTTCCTTGTGATTCACCTGCTGACAAACTGTTACTGTCATGTAGTGCAGACCCTTCCTTGTGATTCACCTGCTGACAAGCTCCTGCTGTCATGTAGTGCAGACCCTTCCTTGTGATTCACCTGCTGACAAGCTGCTGTCATATAGTGCAGACCCTTCCTTGTGATTCACCTGCTGACAAGTTGCTGTCATGTAGTGCAGACCCTTCCTTGTGATTCACCTGCTGACAAGCTGCTGTCATGTAGTGCAGACCCTTCCTTGTGATTCACCTGCTGACAAGCTGCTATCATATAGTGCAGACCCTTCCTTGTGATTCACCTGCTGACAAACTGCTATCATGTAGTGCAGACCCTTCCTTGTGATTCACCTGCTGACAAGCTGCTGTCATGTAGTGCAGACCCTTCCTTGTGATTCACCTGCTGACAAGCTGCTGTCATGTAGTGCTGACCCTTCCTTGTGATTCACCTGCTGACAAGCTGCTGTCATGTAGTGCAGACCCTTCCTTGTGATTCACCTGCTGACAAGCTGCTATCATGTAGTGCAGACCCTTCCTTGTGATTCACCTGCTGACAAACTGCTATCATGTAGTGCAGACCCTTCCTTGTGATTCACCTGCTGACAAGCTGCTGTCATGTAGTGCAGACCCTTCCTTGTGATTCACCTGCTGACAAGCTGCTGTCATGTAGTGCAGACCCTTCCTTGTGATTCACCTGCTGACAAGCTGCTGTCATGTAGTGCTGACCCTTCCTTGTGATTCACCTGCTGACAAACTGCTGTCATGTAGTGCAGACCCTTCCTTGTGATTCACCTGCTGACAAACTGCTATCATGTAGTGCAGACCCTTCCTTGTGATTCACCTGCTGACAAACTGCTGTCATGTAGTGCAGACCCTTCCTTGTGATTCACCTGCTGACAAGCTGCTGTCATGTAGTGCAGACCCTTCCTTGTGATTCACCTGCTGACAAGCTGCTGTCATGTAGTGCAGACCCTATCTTGTGATTCACCTGCTGACAAGCTGCTGTCATGTAGTGCAGACCCTATCTTGTGATTCACCTGCTGACAATCTGCTGTCATGTAGTGCTGACCCTTCCTTGTGATTCACCTGCTGACAAGCTGCTGTCATGTAGTGCTGACCCTTCCTTGTGATTTTATTTTAGCTAAATTAAAATTCACATTATATAACAGTAATTTACTATTATATGTGACTCTTTATTTGGCTAAAATAAAATGCTGTTTTTAAATTTGCTGATTCTGATCTGAACGTGCTGCTTTAAAAAAGTTTTCTGCTACTAAGATATCCGCTGCATCTTCCCTTAAATACCGGCCTCCTTAAGACCCACCCTTTTTGCAGCATTATGGGGCTTGTCTCCTCTCAGGGGTCAAAGGCCCCTTCCCCTTATGCTGCACAATGTCTAGGTGCTAACTCTACATTAATTAATGTTGTTTTATCAGTAAAGACTTATACATTATGAGATTTGTGGTTGTCACCAGTCAGCCCAGGGCCCTCTGTGCTTTTCTCAATGTGCATCATGTAATCTGAAATCTGTGTTTTTTATTGTTTGTTTTATGTCCTCATAACAATTATAGTTAATATAGAAGTAATCTATCTGAAATCTACGACTATGAGATGTGAGATCTATATGTGTTTTCTAGTTAGATGTTAAAATTATCTCGGAAAATACTTAGACCCAGATTACAAGTTGTGTGCTAAACCGGGTGCGTAAATAACGTAAAAAATTGCGGTATTACACTCTCCATAGCGCTGCCATAATACGTTACTATAAAACCTTCTTGTGCTGTGGGTTATGGTGCGTTAAGCTTCATACCGCACAAAACCCAAGGCCTGACTTTACGTGCTTGTGCACGTGTTCCCCAATAGACATCAATGGAAAGAAAGTGTTAGAAAAAAAACTAACACCTGCGATCGCGGAATGAAGATTGCCATAACACAATCCTCATTGATGTCTATGGGAAAAAGAAAGTTATGTAAAAACCTAACATAAACCCCTAGTCTAAATACCCTTAAACCACCGTTCCCCGACATCGCCAACACTTAATAAAGTGATTAACTCCTAAACTGCCGCCCCCAACATCGCCAACACCAAATAAAACTATTAAACCCTAATTCGCCGGCCCCCCACATCGCCAACACTAAAATAAAGTATTAACCCCTAAACCACTGCCCCCCACATCGCAAAAACTATAATACCCCTATTACCCCTAAACCGCCGCCCCCTCAATCTCAAATAAAAAAAAAACTAAGATTAAATTATAAATAAACCTAACATAACTATTTTAATAAAATAAAATAAATGAAAAACAAATAAGCCTAAATTACAAGATATAAAGAAACTAACACTACGAAAAAATAAAAAAATCTAACATTACTAAAGAATAGCCACTAATTTAAGAAAAATAAAAAAAAGTAAGATTACAAAATAATAAACAAAATTCTCCAAAATAATAAAAATTAAACCTAATCTAATAGCCCTATAAAAACAAAAAGCCACCCCAAAATATAAACATCCCCTAACCTATCAATAAACTACCAATAGCCCTTAAAAGGGCCTTTTGTAGGGCATTGCCCTATGTTTAACAGCTCTTTTACCTAAAATAATTACAAAGTCCCCTAAAAGTAAAAACCCCCACCCAACCAACCCCTAAAATAAAAATCCTAAATCTAAAAAAACCCTTAGCTACCCATTGCCCCTAAAGGGGCATTTGTATGGGCATTGCCCTTAAAAGGGCATTCAGCTCTTTTTCGCCCATAAAAATAAAAAAGTCCTAATCTAAAAAAAAAAAAAACACACAAAATATTACCGGCCGGCCCCCGCACCCATCACCCTTCGGGACACTTTACCTCTAGCCGCTTCGATGGCCCCTTGCCCCAGAGCTCTGTTCTCTTGGGGATTGACACCCCGTGGGGAGAGCAATAGGCGGGCCAATTGCCGGGTGTGAGCACCATTGGGAACTGGGGTTTCCGAGCCCTATTCAACAGACCACACTACAGTTGGCCTATTCAACAGACCACACTTCAGATCGGATCCCTGGGCCCCTTCATCCCTGGTTGCTCCAGCGGTCCTTTGTCCCAAAGCTCTGCTCTTTGGATAATTACTACCTCTGGGGAAGGACCAGAGGTGGGGTGATTTATAGGGGAGAGCTCTCTCAGAAATTGGAGGTTTTGGAACCCCCTCATTACCCCCTCTTACAATGACCTGGCTGGATTGACTGGCCGGTGTACATTGGATAAGCCATAACTCCAACCCCCAGCCATGGATCAAGGTTTTTTTTGGACCAAAGTAGCTGAGGACCAGGGGCTTTCCAACGACACCCTGAAAGGGCCACCACTCTCCCGGGATCACCACAATAGAAGAGGAGGGGTGGGAATGGTGGGAGATGTGAGGGTCAGATAAGGTCAGATAAGGGTTGTTATCAAGATCAGTTTTTTGTATAAATGCCGTGTGTTTTTACCAATAAAGTGTAATTCTTGTTTTCACCTGAATGCTAGTCTGTCTAGTTATTTGGGTGGGCTCTGCTAGAATCAGCAGCAGTAACGTGATAAAACTATTAATTTCAACCTGTACACACAATTTTATGTTTTACAGAGGGGGATGTTTTGTTGGTGACGGAGGTGGATGCAATTCCCTTGGAGTCTGATGGTACATAAGAAATTAATTTAATAACATGATGATGAACTTTATATGAATTTCAAACTTAAACAGACAGTCTACAGCTTGGTCATGTTAAAACATATAATAACATTAAAGGGACAATGAACCCACATTTTTTTCTTTTGAGATTCAAATAGTTTTTTGTTTCAGATGCCGGAGAGCACTTGTTTATTGGTGGGTGAATTTATCCACCAATTAGCAAGAACAACACCAAAAATGTGCTGGCATCTAAACTTACATTCTTGCTTTTCAAATAAAGATACCAAGATAATGAAGAAAATGTGATAAAAGGAGTAAACTAGAAAGTTGCTTAAAATTGCATGCTCTATCTGAATCATGAAAGAAAGAATTTGGGTTCAGTGTTCCTTTAAGCTGCAAATAGACTACTGCACCCCTTTCTATATCATGCAGCAGTAACTGCCAAAATATTTTGGATAATAGATTCTTGTTTCTGTCAAATGTTAAAATGCTGACAAGCTCACCCCACTGATGACATCATGATCTGGCATGCATATTTTGAAAAATTTAAAAATACTCTACTTTTGAATTAGGAAGACTGTCATTCCTATTGAGCATAGTGTTTAGATATAGCCCAGCTCGTGATGTCATCAGTGGTCTGAGCTTGTCAGCCATTTGAAACTATACAGAAACCATAATATGATTCAAATTGCTTTTTTTTATTTTCCTGCTGCATGATCTATAAAGGGTGTATGAGGATCTTTGCATCTTAATGTAAGCTTATACTTTAACAAGAATTATGTTTAGACTGCCCATTTAACAAAGACGAAGATGATCGATTTTCAAACATAAAATAGGCCAGTCGGAATATGTTTTTGAAATAAATTGTTACATATGTTTCCTCAAAATTTTAATTCTTAAATGGACAAAACACATACACCAAAAATGGAAGATCAGATTGCATTCTCTTGTTGATAGTTAATATTAAAGAGACAGTATCCTCCTAAAATGTTTAGACTATTATCTGATTGATCAACCAATTTTAAATTTAAATAATATTTATAATAACTAACACAATTATATTCATCTACTTTATCATCAGTGATGACATTGTTTTCTAAGCCTCTGTAGAGTGCCCCCTTTTTTATGGATAAATGACAGACTTGCATTGCATCCAATTAGTGAATTCTCATAAGTAACTCCACGGGCATGTGTATAAAAGTAATCTATATTGGCCACATTAACTAACACACTCTAGAAGTGATTCAAATACTATTACACCACACAAGAGACAGAATTATACTGAAATAAAATAAGAAATGCATCCATGTGTACTGATATATATTATCTAAATTAGAAATGGAATCTTGTTACATGTCAAAAATTAACACATTGGGGCCTATTTATCAAAGTGTTAACTAGATTGCATTCGCCGGCATCAATACGCTCGCCAAACATCTCCTTATTTATAAAAAAAGCCGTCAAAAACACGCGTGTCAAGTACAGTGTGAAGAGCATCGGACTGTTGTTAACTAACAGTCATCGATGTTGCAATTATTCGGGTTTTTCCCAACTTTATTTATACCATTTCATTACTGTCCATGAACAAGCACATTTCTCTAAAGCTGATCTTTTATTTTTCATCTGTTAATGTCCAAGAAATAGCTAGATTTATGCCTCAACAAGCAATATATCATAGAAAGTTATTTTTAGATTGATTTGTTATGTGTTACTGTCACAGAAATTAATGTGTATTTGTATTTCTAGGAGTTATATTTTTTATTTATTTTTTTAAATTATTATTAATGCTAGAATTTGTATATACCTGTATATCCTTGCACATACTTGTATATATATACTGTATTTATTTGCAATCAATGGATATTTTAAAAGGGTTAGGAAAGTAAAAATTAAAGTTGCATGATTCAGATAGAGCCGGTCATTTTTAAACACTTAAATTCACTTCTATTTTCAAATGCGCTTTGTTCTCTTGGTATCTCTTGTTGGAAAAGAATATGCACATATCCTACACTAGTCGGAGGTAGCTGCTAATTGGTGCCTGCACACATTTGTCTCTTGTGATTGGCTAACTAGATGTGTTCAGCTAGTTGCCAGTAGTTCAATGCTGTTCCTTCAGCAAAGGATAACAAGAGAATTAAGCAAATTTGATAATAGAAGTACATTTGAAAGTAGTTTAAAATTGCATGTTCTATCCAAATCATGAAAGAATATTTTAGTGTTTCCTGTCCCTTTAAGAGCTGGTCCAGGTTTCTCTCTGTACCTGTGTAACCCCTCCTGATTGCAATCTAGTTTTAAAAACCACCCCTACACAGGTGTTATAAAATGGTCTGGCATATAAGATGACATTTCTTACTGAAAAATAAATTCAAAAGATGGAAGAAATACACTGAACATAGCATAACAGTAAAGAGGTGATTTTAATTTCTGCTGTATCTGAATCATGACCATTTAATGTTAGGTGGGCTATCCCTTTTGAGCTATCAGCTTAAGATTACATTGAACATCAATTCAAATTTTAAAATCCTTGTCTAAAATATGACACTGTGTGTCCTAATGTCAGCATCAATGTTTATCTTTAAAGGGACACTGAACCCAATTTTTTTCTTTCGTGATTCAGATAGAGCATAACATTTTAAACAACTTTCTAATTTACTCCTATTATCAAATTTACTTTATTCTCTTGCTATCTTTATTTGAAATGCAAGAATGAAAGTTTAGATGTCGGCCCATTTTTGGTGAACAACCTGGGTTTTCAAATAAAGATATCAAGAGAACAAATAAAAATTGATAATAGGAGTAAATTAGAAAGTTGCTTAAAACTGCATGCTCTATCTGAATCATGAAAGAAAAAAATTGGGTTCAGTGTCCCTTTAATTCTAAATTTACATATACATACACAATGTAACAAATGGCACTTACAAGTTCTGACGAGTGATCAATGACGAGTGATCAAAGTATCGAGCAATTTGATTCATTAGTGATAGTTTATAATGTGTATTTTAATCAGATTGGCTGATGTCATAAATCATGTGATTATGCATATTCCAATCAAAAGTGGTGGAAAAATTAATTAGTGTGTTTAGGAGTTTGCGTCATAATTAGTGTGAAAGGTGTTGAGTCAAATATGGCGTGAAGTGAAGAGTGGGACTTGTATTACATGGCTCAAACATGGTGCACATAGATTTTTCCAAAAAATAAAAATAAGTTAGCTATATTATGTTGTGTATTTATTTAATGTTTATCTCTATATCTATTAGTGCAACAAGTTTGGGGCAAAACTTTGCACCAAATTTGTGGAAATAATATTGTCCCCTTGCTTTTTAATGAGAGACAAAGTTGTAACATAATCCATCAGTAGTAATGTGTTTTTCATTTTTATCCCTATATATACTAGTGCACTAAATGTGGAGCAATAATATTGTTTGATTTAGAAAGGGTATACATATGTAATAAAGTTTGTAATTTACTTGTCTTATGTAATATGCTTCATTCTCTTGCAGCATCGAACATAAGCTTTCTGTGTTTTTAGACTCCCATTGACTTCTTTGGCATCTGCGACCTCAAGGGTGGCGGATTGAAAACTAGGTACACTGAGTTGGAAAAGACGCAAGCGTAAATGTAGAATTTTCGATAACTTTGTGAGAGATTCAAATAGATCCGTTTAGGAGGAAGAATGAACATTATTCCGCACAAATACCACGGTTTTCAACTTGTGACATCGTATTTTATGTCACAAATTTCAACATTTGTCGATCCTGACGCTTTGATAACTACAACGGATCAATCTTGCGACAAATATGATGCGGAATTCCAGTGTATTTTCAGTTGACACTTTGATAAATAGGCCCCATTATGTTCACCATGCAACATATGCAGTTTTACTGTATGGATCAACAATTCCAGAAAATGTAGCAGGGAGCAAAACATTAGATTTTCAAGGTTTCTTTTCTTAAAAATATAATTCATACTATTTCACCTGCTACACAAAATTTTATGTGAATCTCTAGAATATATTTCTATCTAATAATTATGACTAATTAAGTGTTTGGATTCATTTGCAGATGGACCGTACACTTCTGAACCTCACCCTGCCCCACCTTCCCAACCTTTCTCCCCCCCTGTCCTTCCCATACTTGCCGCCCTACCCCTCATTCCCTTCCAGTCTCTCCCCGACCTGCCTCACCTTGCCAGGATCCATCTTCCCCACCTGCCCCACCTGGCAAGGCACCACCTGCCCATGCCTGTCCTTCCCGTAATAGCCTCCCTGCCCTTCATTCCCTTCCTGCCCCTCCCTGACCTGCCTCACCTTGCCAGGAGCCACCTGCCCATCCTTCCCCACCTGGTGAGGCACCACCTGCCCATGCCTGTACTTCCCGTAATAGCCTCCCTGCCCTTCATTCCCTTCCTGCCCCTCCCTGACCTGCCTCACCTTGCCAGGAGCCACCTGCCCTTCCTTCCCCACCTGGTGATGCACCACCTGCCCCACCTGGCAAGGCACCACTTACCCCACCTGCCCCTGCCCCACCTGTTGAGGCCCCACTTGCCCCACCTGCCCCTGCCCCGCCTGTCGAGGCCCCACCTGCCCCTGGCCGTCCTCCCCGCCAACCCATTTTCCCTGATCCTGACCTTCCTCAGCCTGTCTATCCTGTTCTCTTTCCCTTCCATAGATAAAAGTATCATTCAAACTTTACCTTTTCCTCGATTTTTTAAAGGGACATTATACAATTACTAATTTTGCTAATTAAATACTTGAAAGTAATATTGACATTGAAAGCATGTTTGTAATATTTTTGACATTTTTCCACAACAAAAAAATACTTTTAGATTTAAAAAATATAAGAATATTGTATCTTGTTATTTACATAATGATGTATACATTTTGCATATTGGTTATTTTAATATGCATTTGTTGTGTTAGCTGAAAATAATTATCAGTCCTCTATTGATCTCATATTTTTGCATATATATCCACATTTTTTGGGGTATGTAAAATTACAAATGTGTAAATATTCTTCTCTAGAGTATTTTTGTTTCAAAGCAGGATTTTCTAAAAATTAGTACGTCTCTTAAAAATTGTAATTACTGTATGATTTTCTTTTACGTTTTTTCTTTTTTTTTTAGGTTGTGGTTTACGCTAGAAGCTCTAGAGAGATTAGAGGGCACCATGCTGAGTTGCCATCAGTGGCTGGGAATCATGTCCGATTATATGCTACTGCAGCTGGCTCTACAGTACTGGATTTTGCGGAGCCTGAATTGGCTCCAGCGGAGGTGTCAAGATCCAGCTGCAGAACCTCAGACCAAGGAAGGTGAGGACGATGGCCCAGATAGTGGAGAGTCCGGAGAAAAAACTAAGGAAGCAGGAATAACTCCTCCGTCCATGTTTTTACTATGTTGCCTGTTGGCATTTGTTTAAAATGTTATTGATTTTTAAAAAGTTTTGTGCCTGTTGTACTTTTTCCCCCTTGTCATCTACCTCAAAGGACTGTGATGCACTATGGCACCTTGTCAGCTGCCTCCAAAGGGGCTGTGTTTCACTGTGATTTCCCCTGTCAACAACCTCCAAGGACTGTGATGCAATATGGCACCTTGTAAGCTGCCTCCAAAGAGGCTTTGTTGTTTTCCCTTGTCAACTACCTGAAAGGACTGTAATGCACTATGGCACCTTATAGACAATACAAATTTCCCAAGTATAAAAAGTCTCATAAACTCTGTAAAATAATGAATTTGGTGTCCCAAGATTTAAGAGCATACAAAAATATCCAATGTGTAGGTGAAAGGCATAAATTGGACCAACCATGTGATAAATTAACTGAAAATCACAAACCCCTTTATTTATGCAGTCCAGGCATCCACCAAGGTGGAATAAGGGACAGACTCACCCTTCTGTTGGATTCAGCTTGCCACCATCATTGAAAAATATTGAAAAAATATAGCATCCCTTCAATGGTTATCTATCAAGTTAGGGGTTAAATGGGAGTGTACTTTCTTCCCAGTTAATTAACCAATTGCTGAGTAGAGACATACCTGTATTTTTAAACTGTTCACCTATCAGTAGCCAGCAGCTCTATGATTACAGCACTCGCCGAAACTAGTAAGACCAGCCTGAACCTCACTGTTCCTGTGTTGGTGTAAATGGATTTTATCTTTGCTTGAAAATAAAGATTTTGGATTTTAACATTTGGGGCCCGATCCGATATGCAGCGTCGCCCGCAAAAGCCGGCGACGCCAAATTTTGCGCTGGTTTGGTATCACATATACGGCGTAACATAGAAGTTGCGCACGTATATTTCTGCCTTCGCCCGTATTTTTTTACCCATAGACTAACATACAAAACACGCGCAGTTTGGTATCCAATATACAGGGTAATAACTTACGCGCGCAGATTTCAGAAAATCTACTCCATTGTCATCTCGCCACAAATTGCAGGCGCAGGAGCCCTTGCACTGAATAAAAAAACAACGTAACTCCCTGGAAGCCTTAACAAACACATACATTTCAGCAGCATCTCAAGGTTAAAGGGACAGTATACTATGATATTTATTTTTTAAGGTTTATTTGTGTATTTGAACTAGTTTGAAGCCACAACATAATCAAATGGATTGAGCTTGTAGGTACTTTATCACATGGTGGACATATACTTGCTTATTTACTTTCAATTGGATTACCTTCATCTCTTTAGAACCCACTGGAGTGTAATTTATGCTAATGCTAACACAGCTTGGCACTGATGCCAAAATATATAAAGGGACAGCCAAGTCCAAAGAAAACCTTCTTCTTTTAAATAGGGCATGTTATTTCAAACTACTTTCAGATTTAATTAGAACACTTGCTTTGTTCTCTTGGTATTCTTAGTTGAAAGCAAAACCTAGGATGGCTCATATGATCATTTCTAACACCTTCTTAAAGGCTGCCTCTTTGCAATTGTGTCAAACCAATCACAGACACCAAAACCTCTCACCTGCAGACTTAAAACACCTGATAATGCCCACCCTATCAGTAACATCACTACTATATATACCAATGTGTCAATTTATATTGCATGTGAGATACATTGATTTACATCTTAGAAGTGAATATTACTATATGTACCCTTCAGAAACAACTATTGTGGATGTGAGTTATAGTACAAGAATATGTCAGAAACAGGCTAATATTACCTTTTTTGGGCCATTTCCACACAGGCCTTATTATATGTTATAACAATATTAGTGTACTAAAACACCCCTCACATGGATGTGGATGACAATTATATGGTAAATAACAGAGGACAAGATTTATGGTGAACTATAACAATATTTTTTTTTTTCAGCTTCTTGGATGAGGGGGCAGAGGTGACTGGAGTGGATTTCCTGGTTCTCCTGGTTTGGGAAGCTTCAGATGATTCTGCTGGAGTGCTGGCCACAGATGAATGGCTGGAGGCAGTGTCCTGCTGGTGTGTGAAGTGCTCAACCAACACACCCAAGAGTTGGTTTTGTTGCCATCTATTGTCCATCTGCTTCTGCATATCAGACTGGATTCTCATCATCTGAGACTGATTTTGGACAATTCCATTTAATGAGGCTGCAATGTCCCTCTGCAGCTCGATGCTACGCTGGAGTAACCTCTCTTGGCTCCTGTGAAACCTCTGTTGGCCTCTTTGAATGCTCTCGCAGCTTGTTATGAGCCTCCTCTGGAGTGAAATGTATTCCCCGCCCAGGGGAGAATACAGTGGATCAACAGGCAGTGATTCTAGGTGCAGGTTCTGCTCTATCTGCTGGTGCATCATGGACAACTTCAGCTGCTGGTGTTTCAGGGACAACTTCAGCAGCTGGTGCTTCAGGGACAACTTCAGCTGCTGGTGCTTCAGGGACAACTTCAGCTGCTGGTGCTTCAGGGACAACCTCAGCTATATGCTCATCTGAGGATGGTGGAGCTCTCCCAAGGGAAGCGGATGGTAGAGCTCTCCCAAGGGAAGCGGATGGTGGAGCTCTCCCAAGGGAAGTGGATGGTGGAGCTCTCCCAAGGGAAGCGGATGGTTGAGGTCTCAGGCTGGATTGGTAGTCCCATTGACGACTAGTGTGTGACCACTCAGCCTGTCCAGTTTGCATATCTTGCGACATCCCCTGTGTGGAAAAGCCATGACTGGCCTGATATTGTGTTGGGGGGTAAAGACATCGACCCTTCGTGGCTGACTTGGCTCCCCCTCAAAGCCAAAAGGAGATTCCTCAGGCCAGGTATCTTGCGGGGGTCATATGCCAATGGTGCTGGCATCACTTCTGGGTCCTCAACGGAGGCAATCCAACCCTGCTGATGCCTGGGCGCATACTGTCCATGTTGCTGCCTGAAGACTGGAGGTGGAGGTGGCTGCATGGCTGTGACTGGTGGTGGTGGTGGAGGTGGCGGCATGCCTGGTGACAGGAGGTTCTGTGGAGGAGTCAAATGATGAGAGGGATTAGTACAGTCATATATATGTCCATGTGGGCATACAATATACATTGATACATGCTAGGGACAATACTCATTCTCATGTCAAACTGTATAACATGCATGTGCACAATGTGATTTGTGATATGAGGGATTTTAATCTGCACAGTATACAGGTATGTGTTTCATACAATAGTTATGTGTGCATGTCAGTGATGGAGAAAATGTGTTCTTTAAGTGACACTATGGTCACACAATTTACTTTAGCCTGATGTAGGCACAGAACCTGCTTTCTTGAGCTAAAAGTATTATGATGGCTATAGTGTCCATTTACTGAAAACTCTACATGTGGCTTGTGGCCTGTGTTACTCTGAGACATGTTAGTATTGCACTATTCCACCATGAATTGCATTGTGTTAAGTAGCATTAATGTCAAATATAATTGTAGATGTTTTTGTTAGTAGGCCAAATACCATGCTCCTCATTGTGTACATGAATGTGTGACATTAAGGGATGTTGTAACGGTACCAACAGGATACCAAGGGTTAACACCAGGGAACAATGTCCTGCATAGGGAATCAGCAATTCACAACCCAGCCAGTTTTCAGGTTTAAAACAGAATGACTTTTATTAAGGCTCATATGCCCAGTATTTATGCAGGTCTGACCCCCCAGAAGGGGGGTTGAAAGAATGTTGTACATTAGATGGAGGAACCACACCCTTGGGCAGACCACAATAGAGATAACAACTTAAACACACAAAACACATTTGGCTTTCCTTATCCCTAAGCGTCTGCTCTCTGAGGGTGATTAAACAATGGACTGTTTATCACTAACTTTAATGACAGTAAGTTTCTTAAAGCTGAACACAGTTAACTCCTTCAGTACTGACAGAAGGGTCTGTCACATCTACATAGCACACAATACAGCCTATAGACAACCTTTCTTACATTATAGTCCAGAAGTGGCTAGGTTTGCCACAATGCTCCCCCAGAACCAAGCCGGCATACACAGTCTGATCCCAACGGATCGGCTTGGGGATGTCCGGGGAAGTACTCACAGATCACTTTTCAAGTTCAGTTTGTCTGGGCAACCCGTCGGCGTTACCGTTTTGTTTCCCTGGGCGGTAATGGATGGTAACGTCGAAGGGCTGCAGCGCCAAACTCCAGCGCAGCAGCCTGGCATTGTCCCCGGCCACACGGTTCAGCCACACCAACGGGTTATGATCTGTGAGTAAGGAAAAAGGTTGTCCATACAGGTACGGCTGCAACTTTTTGAGAGCCCTGATTAAAATATAAAAGGTAACAGTAACTTGTAAGTAAACCAAACTAGGTTGTAGCTCCTCAAATAGGGCTTCAGCTACCGTCTCTGCATGGATGTTGGAGAGAGCAATGGCCTCGGGGTACCTAGTGGCGTAGTCCACCACGGTTAAAATGTACCTCTTCCCGAAGGGACTGGGCTTGGGTAGTCACAGGGTTAACATCAGCGGGACCCATGGGAGCATAGGCAGAAACAAGGGGGGCCAAGTCATTTCCCAGGAGAACATCAGCAGGTAAGTCCTTCTTGACCCCCACATTCACAGGTCTAGTGCCCACTCCCCAATCCAAATGTACCCTGGCAACAGGTAGGCGGAACACAGTGCCCCCTGCTACCCTCACAGCCACAGTGTCTCCAGTGTGCTGTTTCTCAGACACCAAATTCTCTTGAAGCAAGGTCATGGTAGCACCAGTATCCCGTAGACCACTGACCTCCTTCCCATTCACTTTAACCAGTTGCCGGTTATTCCGGTGGGCAGCTTGCACGGGGTCTACTTCATGTAGGCTGCCCCAGCATTCTTGCGCCTCCACGTAGCGGGCCGCAGGCTGAGGATTATGTGGGATTCCGCCGGCGGGTCTTCTCCAGGACTGTGCTTGATTCGCTGCGTTTAGGGGACACTCTGGTCTTTTGTGCCCTAGTTGCTTACATCCAAAGCACCGAATAGGTTGTGAGTAGCCCTGCGAATTGAACCGGGCTCTCTGAGGGTAGTTCATGGCCGGAGGCCGTGTGGTATAGCGGTGTGCCGGGGGCTGGTAACTGGCAGCTGCTGGGGTGACTGGGGGTCTGTACTCCACTCTAGCAGTGGGCAATCAGTATACCGCTGCCCCTCGTACTGCCACGGATCCGCCAGTGTGTGCTGTATCCGGCACCAAATGGGGAGCTATCAGGGTTAAAGTAGCTCCCGAATCCCGAAGTCCCTGGACCTCCTTCCCCTCTACGGTCACCAGCTGGCGGTGATGTTGCCGGTTATCGGTGGCCCGGACCGACATCACCTCATGCAGAATTCCCAGGGGTTCCTCGGCTTGGGTGCTCAACACCTCATGAGCGGCTGGCTCCGTTTGGTAATGGTGAGCAGCCGCCCTTGGGGCCAGGTTCTGTCTGACCTGGTTCCAAGCTTGTCTGCTCCGATTTTGGCGGATTGAAAACTAGGTACACTGAGTCGGAAAAGACGCAAGCGTAAATGTAGAATTTTCGATAACTTTGTGAGAGATTCAAATAGATCCGTTTAGGAGGAAGAATGAACATTATTCCGCACAAATACCACGGTTTTCAACTCGTGACATCGTATTTTATGTCACAAATTTCAACATTTGTCGATCCTGACGCTTTGATAACTACAACGGATCAATCTTGCGACAAATATGATGCGGAATTCCAGTGTATTTTCAGTTGACACTTTGATAAATAGGCCCCATTATGTTCACCATGCAACATATGCAGTTTTACTGTATGGATCAACAATTCCAGAAAATGTAGCAGGGAGCAAAAGATTAGATTTTCAAGGTTTCTTTTCTTAAAAATATAATTCATACTATTTCACCTGCTACACAAAATTTTATGTGAATCTCTAGAATATATTTCTATCTAATAATTATGACTAATTAAGTGTTTGGATTCATTTGCAGATGGACCGTACACTTCTGAACCTCACCCTGCCCCACCTTCCCAACCTTTCTCCCCCCCTGTCCTTCCCATACTTGCCGTCCTACCCCTCATTCCCTTCCAGTCTCTCCCCGACCTGCCTCACCTTGCCAGGATCCATCTTCCCCACCTGCCCCACCTGGCAAGGCACCACCTGCCCATGCCTGTCCTTCCCGTAATAGCCTCCCTGCCCTTCATTCCCTTCCTGCCCCTCCCTGACCTGCCTCACCTTGCCAGGAGCCACCTGCCCATCCTTCCCCACCTGGTGAGGCACCACCTGCCCATGCCTGTACTTCCCGTAATAGCCTCCCTGCCCTTCATTCCCTTCCTGCCCCTCCCTGACCTGCCTCACCT
The DNA here is from genome assembly GCF_027579735.1 of Bombina bombina. Taxonomy (NCBI): domain Eukaryota; kingdom Metazoa; phylum Chordata; class Amphibia; order Anura; family Bombinatoridae; genus Bombina; species Bombina bombina. Next base: position 607,138,353 of record NC_069505.1, on the reverse strand, counting down.
TGCCAGGAGCCACCTGCCCATCCTGTCCCACCTGGTGAGGCACCACCTGCCCATGCCTGTACTTCCCGTAATAGCCTCCCTGCCCTTCATTCCCTACCTGCCCCTCCCTGACCTGCCTCACCTTGCCAGGAGCCACCTGCCCTTCCTTCCCCACCTGGTGAGGCACCACCTGCCCCACCTGGCAAGGCACCACTTACCCCACCTGCCCCTGCCCCACCTGTTGAGGCCCCACTTGCCCCACCTGCCCCTGCCCCACCTGTCGAGGCCCCACCTGCCCCTGGCCGTCCTCCCCGCCAACCCATTTTCCCTGATCCTGACCTTCCTCAGCCTGTCTATCCTGTTCTCTTTCCCTTCCATAGATAAAAGTATCATTCAAACTTTACCTTTTCCTCAATTTTTTTAAAGGGACATTATACAATTACTAATTTTGCTAATTAAATACTTGAAAGTAATATTGACATTGAAAGCATGTTTGTAATATTTTTGACATTTTTCCACAACAAAAAAATACTTTTAGATTTAAAAAATATAAGAATATTGTATCTTGTTATTTACATAATGATGTATACATTTTGCATATTGGTTATTTTAATATGCATTTGTTGTGTTAGCTGAAAATAATTATCAGTCCTCTATTGATCTCATATTTTTGTATATATATCCACATTTTTTGGGGTATGTAAAATTACAAATGTGTAAATATTCTTCTCTAGAGTATTTTTGTTTCAAAGCAGGATTTTCTAAAAATTAGTACGTCTCTTAAAAATTGTAATTACTGTATGATTTTCTTTTACGTTTTTTCTTTTTTTTTTAGGTTGTGGTTTACGCTAGAAGCTCTAGAGAGATTAGAGGGCACCATGCTGAGTTGCCATCAGTGGCTGGGAATCATGTCCGATTATATGCTACTTCAGCTGGCTCTACAGTACTGGATTTTGTGGAGCCTGAATTGGCTCCAGCGGAGGTGTCAAGATCCAGCTGCAGAACCTCAGACCAAGGAAGGTGAGGACGATGGCCCAGATAGTGGAGAGTCCGGAGAAAAAACTAAGGAAGCAGGAATAACTCCTCCGTCCATGTTTTTACTATGTTGCCTGTTGGCATTTGTTTAAAATGTTATTGATTTTTAAAAAGTTTTGTGCCTGTTGTACTTTTTCCCCCTTGTCATCTACCTCAAAGGACTGTGATGCACTATGGCACCTTGTCAGCTGCCTCCAAAGGGGCTGTGTTTCACTGTGATTTCCCCTGTCAACAACCTCCAAGGACTGTGATGCAATATGGCACCTTGTAAGCTGCCTCCAAAGAGGCTTTGTTGTTTTCCCTTGTCAACTACCTGAAAGGACTGTAATGCACTATGGCACCTTATAGACAATACAAATTTCCCAAGTATAAAAAGTCTCATAAACTCTGTAAAATAATGAATTCGGTGTCCCAAGATTTAAGAGCATACAAAAATATCCAATGTGTAGGTGAAAGGCATAAATTGGACCAACCATGTGATAAATTAACTGAAAATCACAAACCCCTTTATTTATGCAGTCCAGGCATCCACCAAGGTGGAATAAGGGACAGACTCACCCTTCTGTTGGATTCAGCTTGCCACCATCATTGAAAAATATTGAAAAAATATAGCATCCCTTCAATGGTTATCTATCAAGTTAGGGGTTAAATGGGAGTGTACTTTCTTCCCAGTTAATTAACCAATTGCTGAGTAGAGACATATCTGTATTTTTAAACTGTTCACCTATCAGTAGCCAGCAGCTCTATGATTACGGCACTCGCCGAAACTAGTAAGACCAGCCTGAACCTCACTGTTCCTGTGTTGGTGTAAATGGATTTTATCTTTGCTTGAAAATAAGGATTTTGGATTTTAACATTTGGGGCCCGATCCGATATGCAGCGTCGCCCGCAAAAGCCGGCGACGCCAAATTTTGCGCTGGTTTGGAATCACATATACGGCGTAACATAGAAGTTGCGCACGTATATTTCTGCCTTCGCCCGTATTTTTTTACCCATAGACTAACATACAAAACACGCGCAGTTTGGTATCCAATATACAGGGTAATAACTTACGCGCGCAGATTTCAGAAAATCTACTCCATTGTCATCTCGCCACAAATTGCAGGCGCAGGAGCCCTTGCACTGAATAAAAAAACAACGTAACTCCCTGGAAGCCTTAACAAACACATACATTTCAGCAGCATCTCAAGGTTAAAGGGACAGTATACTATGATATTTATTTTTTAAGGTTTATTTGTGTATTTGAACTAGTTTGAAGCCACAACATAATCAAATGGATTGAGCTTGTAGGTACTTTATCACATGGTGGACATATACTTGCTTATTTACTTTCAATTGGATTACCTTCATCTCTTTAGAACCCACTGGAGTGTAATTTATTCTAATGCTAACACAGCTTGGCACTGATGCCAAAATATATAAAGGGACAGTCAAGTCCAAAGAAAACCTTCTTCTTTTAAATAGGGCATGTTATTTCAAACTACTTTCAGATTTAATTAGAACACTTGCTTTGTTCTCTTGGTATTCTTAGTTGAAAGCAAAACCTAGGATGGCTCATATGATCATTTCTAACACCTTCTTAAAGGCTGCCTCTTTGCAATTGTGTCAAACCAATCACAGACACCACAACCTCTCACCTACAGACTTAAAACACCTGATAATGCCCACCCTATCAGTAACATCACTACTATATATACCAATGGGTCAATTTATATTGGATGTGAGAAACATTGATTTACATCTTACAAGTGAATATTACTATATGTACCCTTCAGAAACAACTATTGTGGATGTGAGTTATAGTACAAGAATATGTCAGAAACAGGCTAATATTACCTTTTTTGGGCCATTTCCACACAGGCCTTATTATATGTTATAACAATATTAGTGTACTAAAACACCCCTCACATGGATGTGGATGACAATTATATGGTAAATAACAGAGGACAAGATTTATGGTGAACTATAACAATATTTTTTTTTTTCAGCTTCTTGGATGAGGGGGCAGAGGTGACTGGAGTGGATTTCCTGGTTCTCCTGGTTTGGGAAGCTTCAGATGATTCTGCTGGAGTGCTGGCCACAGATGAATGGCTGGAGGCAGTGTCCTGCTGGTGTGTGAAGTGCTCAACCAACACACCCAAGAGTTGGTTTTGTTGCCATCTATTGTCCATCTGCTTCTGCATATCAGACTGGATTCTCATCATCTGAGACTGATTTTGGACAATTCCATTTAATGAGGCTGCAATGTCCTTCTGCAGCTCGATGCTACGCTGGAGTAACCTCTCTTGGCTCCTGTGAAACCTCTGTTGGCCTCTTTGAATGCTCTCGCAGCTTGTTATGAGCCTCCTCTGGAGTGAAATGTATTCCCCGCCCAGGGGAGAATACAGTGGATCTACAGGCTCTTGAGCAGCAGTGATTCTAGGTACAGGTTCTGCTCTATCTGCTGGTGCATCATGGACAACTTCAGCTGCTGGTGTTTCAGGGACAACTTCAGCAGCTGGTGCTTCAGGGACAACTTCAGCTGCTGGTGCTTCAGGGACAACTTCAGCTGCTGGTGCTTCAGGGACAACCTCAGCTATATGCTCATCTGAGGATGGTGGAGCTCTCCCAAGGGAAGCGGATGGTAGAGCTCTCCCAAGGGAAGCGGATGGTGGAGCTCTCCCAAGGGAAGCGGATGGTGGAGCTCTCCCAAGGGAAGCGGATGGTTGAGGTCTCAGGCTGGATTGGTAGTCCCATTGACGACTAGTGTGTGACCACTCAGCCTGTCCAGTTTGCATATCTTGCGACATCCCCTGTGTGGAAAAGCCATGACTGGCCTGATATTGTGTTGGGGGGGTAAAGACATCGACCCTTCGTGGCTGACTTGGCTCCCCCTCAAAGCCAAAAGGAGATTCCTCAGGCCAGGTATCTTGCGGGGGTCATATGCCAATGGTGCTGGCATCACTTCTGGGTCCTCAACGGAGGCAATCCAACCCTGCTGATGCCTGGGAGCATACTGTCCATGTTGCTGCCTGAAGACTGGAGGTGGAGGTGGCTGCATGGCTGTGACTGGTGGTGGTGGTGGAGGTGGCGGCATGCCTGGTGACAGGAGGTTCTGTGGAGGAGTCAAATGATGAGAGGGATTAGTACAGTCATATATATGTCCATGTGGGCATACAATATACATTGATACATGCTAGGGACAATACTCATTCTCATGTCAAACTGTATAACATGCATGTGCACAATGTGATTTGTGATATGAGGGATTTTAATCTGCACAGTATACAGGTATGTGTTTCATACAATAGTTATGTGTGCATGTCAGTGATGGAGAAAATGTGTTCTTTAAGTGACACTATGGTCACACAATTTACTTTAGCCTGATGTAGGCACAGAACCTGCTTTCTTGAGCTAAAAGTATTATGATGGCTATAGTGTGCATTTACTGAAAACTCTACATGTGGCTTGTGGCCTGTGTTACTCTGAGACATGTTAGTATTGCACTATTCCACCATGAATTGCATTGTGTTAAGTAGCATTAATGTCAAATATAATTGTAGATGTTTTTGTTAGTAGGCCAAATACCATGCTCCTCATTGTGTACATGAATGTGTGACATTAAGGGATGTTATATCTCAAATACATATCATACTGGTGTGTGGGATGTTACTCACCAGCATGAGGTGCTGTGGTTGCAATCCCTGAGTCACGAGCCCCTGGAAGTCCACGGACTGCTGTGATACTCAGGGACCTGCATATTATCTCCTGCCAGACGTTGTATTCTGCTTCCAAGGGTGGACCACCGCCTGTTCCCCTCTGGTGCATGGCTTCCTGGCCCATCTTCTCTTTCACCCGCCTCTTGCAATCATTCTACCTTTTTTTAAGTCCCTCGACAGTCCTCCTCTGCGGGGCCACAATGTTTACAGCATCCTCTACCGCCAACCATGCTGCCTTACGCCTTCGGGCAACGCCTTTGCCCTTCTCCTGGCCAAAGAGGGCACTGTGGTTGTCCATGATGGCCTGGACTAGCGCAACATTCTCATCAAAGGAGAAGTTTGGGCATCTCATGCGTTCCTCCTCTGTGGCCACCTGGCTTCCTCCCTGGGATGTCCCTGGTGTGGGTTCCTCCCTATCCTTTCCCTCCTCCCCCCTTCTGTCCCCATGTGCACCCTCTGTCCCTCTTCTAAGTGTACCTGGTCTCTGGGCATCTCCCCTCCCATCATCCCTTCTAACTCTCCCTCTCCCCACTCCACTAACTCCCTGACGGGGACCCCGCTGCTCCTTCTATCCGCTACAATAATCCTCTCCCTGCAACTCAACTCCCCTCCTTCCCTCAGCCCTACCTCTCCCTGCCATCCTCAAACTACACACGCTCACACACTCACACTGACTCCCAGTTCAATCACACACAATCACAACCAAACACTCAGCCTATCACACTGTAAAATTGAAAAAAAAAATGTGTGAGGTGTTATAAAAAAAAGTGTTGTGTATTTTGTATATGTATGTATTCAATATGTGTGCAATATGTAAAAATAAGTGTAAGTAAATGTACAAGCTTACCCAAACAAAAATCCGACTTAACTAACTATTATGCTGCGCCTCTCTCACTACTCTTACTAATCCTAAACTCACTGTAGTGTGCTGTAGCTCAACGAACCATCCAAACACACTGAAGAAAATGGCGGCTGCGCATGGGTTTATTTTTTTTCAAACTTGATTTCTCATTCAAAGGTTGCCATGAACAAATAAACAATCTCATCCAGATATTTCAATGGTTACATTTTCATGAGTATTATACAGATTCATATTAGTTTCATTTGCAAAGCAATGATTCTAGTACATTTGTAGATCAAGTATGAGCCTTTCTCCATGAACTATATACAAATCTGAGTCTATTCAGGCAATACCTTCTTTTTCAATATATTATTTCTTTCTCCCTCTCTTCCCACCTCCCTCTCTTAGTCACAGACAGTTTTACCTCCTCTCTCCCTCTTCCAGTAGCAACCACAGATCAGGTGTCAAGGTGTAGTGTTTGTCTATTATCTATGTGTGTTTTGACTTTTCTATCAGCATATAAGAAGTCCCATTTACCTCTGAGCCTCTCTTCTAGTAAGAATTCTGAATTTTTAAGGGTTAACAATATCTGAGTTTGTGTGGGGATATCCAGAGTGTGAATGTATGTTTCCCATTTTTTCATAAAAGGTCTCGTTCTATTCTGCACGTCCCCAAAAACATCCGCTGCCTCACCAAGCAATTTTTTCTTCACGCTTGTTTTAAGTTGTGGTATCGTAGGGGCCTTGGTACCCAACCATCCCTTAAAGATAAGTCTCCTGGCTTGAAGAATAATGTTAACAGTCCATTTCCTAATGCTGTCAGAGGGTAGTGTCGGGGAGTCTAAAAAAACTATTAATTCTGGAGAGAGTTCTAAAGTTGTGTGAAAAGTGTTTTTTATCCAGAAGGATATCATTCTCCAGAATCTATTTATTTTTGGGCAATTCCACAGGACGTGCAACAAGTCTGCGTCCGGTGCCCTGCACTTCGGGCATTGTCCCTCTGAGTCTGGTCTCGCCTTTTTGTAGATTTTGGGGGATATGTATGCATTTTGTAGCAATTTGGCATATGATTCTCGATTTGTCGTCGATAGAGTCGCCCCTCTCACCCTCTCTATGCTACGTTTTACTATGTCTGGTGTTATTTCTACCTTTAGGGTAGATGTCCATGTATCACTAATATGTTTAGTGGATTCATCGTTAGTTTGTTGAATGTATAGTTTGTAGATGTGGGAAATAGATGTCTCTCCCTGCTCTCTCCTGTTGAGCAGCCTATTCATTCCTAGGGTTTGGTTCTTGAGTTCCTCCTGTCTGATTAGCTCATTAACATAGTGTCTCACCTGTAAATATGCAAAATGGTGTTTGTGTGGTAGGTTGTATTGTGTTTGTAGGTCTCTGAACGACTTGATTGTCATGTCTAAGTTATTGACGATCTGAGACACTGATGTCAAACCCCTATTTTTCCATGCAGTGTATACCCCAGTGTCTATTCCTGCGGGGAACTCTGGGTTACCCTTCAGTGGGAGGAATTTTGTGTAGTTATGATTGAATTTTAGTCTTTTACACATCTTCCACCAGGCTCGGAGAGGTTGGAGTAGCAATGGGTAGTCATTAAGTAATTTATGGACGTGTGAGGGTGACATGTGTGGTAAAGCCTGAAGCGACCATGGGGTCACTACCTGCTCTTCTAATGTCAGTAGTGTAAAGTTTTGTTTTCCCGTCATCCAGTCCAGCACATATTTAATTTGGGCCGCCCCACAGTATGCCTCAAAATGTGGGATCGCGAAACCTCCAGAGCTAATCCCTGCTGTCATCCTAGTAGCCTTTATTTTGTGTTTTTTCCCTGCCCATATAAATGATAGACAGGCTTTGTTGAGTATATTAAGGTCAGATTTATGCAGGATTTCTGGTATCATTTGAAACAAGTACAGGAGTTTTGGGAACAGTATCATTTTGATGAGAGCAATCTTTCCGGACATTGAGATGGGCAGCTTTTTCCATCTATGCAACATATCTTGGATGTCCCAAAGCATGGGGTGATAATTAAGATGATACCATTCCCTTGGGTTTGAAGAGAGTTTGATTCCTAAATATGTGAACGAGTCGTTTACATGTTTAAAGTTGAATGGTATGTTCGGGTGTGGTGATGTCTTTTGTAGCCAGAGCAGCTCGGTTTTATCTGTGTTAACTTTATAACCTGAGACTAATCCAAATTGGGAAATAATTTGCATAACTTGTGATATATTTTCTTTGGGATTTTGTAATTAGAGTATCATGTCATCTGCAAAAAGAGACAGATGACACTGGACCTCCCCGATCCACAGTCCCTCCGTTTCCGTTCTAATTTTGATGGCTAGAGGCTCAATTGATAGGTCAAAGAGTAGGGGAGATAACGGGCATCCCTGTCTAGTTCCCCTACCCAGCTGGAAGGGGGGTGATTGGGTCCCGTTAATTAATATGGAGGCTTTAGGGTTGGCATATAGTGCGCTGACCGTGTTCGCGAAAAGGCCCGAGATACCAAATTTCTCTAGAGTGTGGAAGAGATGGGTCCAGAGGACCATGTCAAAGGCCTTCTCTGCGTCCACAAGCAGCGCACATGCATCTGGAGCCCCTCTTTCTTTCCCCCCAGCCTTATTCCAGTAATGAGTTAGAACAAATTGGAGTTTCCTAATATTTAAAACCGAGGATCTTCCCTTTACAAAACCTGTTTGGATTTGGTGTATTAGGGTGGGCAGAACCATCGCCAAGCAATCTGCCAATATTTTTGTCAACAATTTGTAGTCTTGGTTCATTAGCGAGATGGGCCTATATGATTGAGGAAGGAATGGGTCTTTATTTGCCTTGGTGATTACACTAATATTAACCTCTGTGAAGCGATCAGTGAGACACACCTCTCCGGTCATAATTTTGTTATAGAGGGAGGTGAGCACTGAAGCAATGTCTCCCCCCAATAGATTATAAAATTCTCCCGGAAGCCCGTCCGGGCCCGGTGTTTTTTCAAGTGCCAATGTTGATATTGCTTTCAGTGTTTCCGTTTCTGTGATTGTGGCATTAAGGAGGTCTCGGTGTTCCTCCGATATGGAAGGTGTGTGTACGGATTCCCAGAACTGGTCTTGTTGGGAATTGTCTACTGTATTCCCCTTGTACAAAGTTTGATAGTATTTTGTGAAGGCTGCTTGAATGTCAGATGTAACAGTGTGAATGCAATTCCCTTCTTTAATGGCATTTATGTGTCTATTTGGTCTGCTGAGTTTAGTAAGCCTGGCTAAGAATTTCCCAGTCTTATCTCCATATCTATAGAATTTAGCCTGTGTCATCGTCATTCCCCTTATTGTATCCTGGTGTAATGCTGTGTCTCTCACTACTTTCGCCTCTACGAAGCATTGATGCGTTATAGAATTAGGGTTTCGGAGATATTTGTTTTTGGCACTTAACAGTCGTCTCAGCAATGTTTCTGATCTTAGTTTTCTCTTTTTCAGTTTACCCGCAGAATAGGATGTTATAACCCCTCTCAGCACTGCTTTGCTCGCCTCCCAATATAGAAGAGTATTGCCTTTGTGTGCCTCGTTTAGGATCTCATATGCCTGCCACTCCCCCACTAGTAGTCGTTTGAAGTTTACGTCTCCATAGAGATAAGTTGGGAAGAACCATCTACGCGGTCCCTCTCTTTTGGGCGTGAGGGAGATTTTTAGACTGATGGGAGCATGATCTGAAATTGTTGGAGTGTCAATCTTTGTGTCTGTTATAATTGGCCCTAGGGAATTGGATGTAAGGAATAAATCTATCCTGGAGAGCGTGTGTTTAGCTGGGGTGGAACATGTGTAGTTTTTATCCTCAGGATGTGTATCTCTCCAGATATCCATTAAGGCTAAGGAATGTTTAAACTTAGATAGGATGATAGAGTCTCTCCTATAGTTACCATTGGGTTGTAATCTGTCTGATATCTGAGGCAGGGTCTCTAAATCTGTCAGCTGGGAATTTGCGGGTACTATGTTGTATGTCTCCTCCCAAGATTATAGGAGTGGTCTGCAAATTGTAGTATCTTATTACTTAGGTCTCTCCAAAATTCTTTCTTGTTAATGGTGAGGGCCGTAAAACCCCCCCAACAGTAAGAGTTTTGTTTGTGCATTTTAGTTTAAGGAGGACATACCTCCCTTCCTCATCTATTAGTTGCTTGTCTATAGTATAATCCAAATTTTCCTGAATAATATGGCTACTCCCCTAGCTCGCTTTTGCTGATAGGTAGTATGAATTACTTCCCCCACCCACCCCTGCTTTAGCTTTTGGTGTTCGACATTTGATAAGTGTAGTTTCTTCTAGAATCGCAATATCTGCATGCTGGTTTTTTAGATATTTGAGTATTGCTTTTCTCTTTATGGGGGAGGTTATGCCCCCCACATTCCATGACACTATCTTTCTGATGCTCATTTTTGTGCTAGTGACTAGCTATTGCTTAGTGAGAGTAGCGTGTTGTGAGTGTTTGGTCACCTGTGGTTACTTACTGTTAGCTGGTCGAGGGAGAGAGTACAGTCTTACCCAAATCTCTGGAGTCTGAGTAATAACTCCTTCCTTTGTTCTAGAATGAGAAACAGCGATTAAATACAGAGTATATTATCTTTCCTGAAAGAGTGATAAATAATGAACCAAAATCTAAGAAAAACAATCCCTTTCAATGTAACAACAAGTCTAACAAATGAACTGTAACGGACCCAACAGCCCCCCCCCCCCCCATCTTTAAGTAAGAGTATACAAATGTGGTCAGTACCACTAAGAGTTCTAACCGACCCTCCTGATGATCGGTATCAGCTGGTAAACTTTAAATGCTATTTTCTATATTGTTAACAGAAACTTTCCCAATTCAAATGTCATTTTCTTCTCTATGATCGTCTCTTTGAATGCGCACTGGGGATCTCCTGGTTTGATCCAGAAATGCTTGCAGATGTTTGGGAGTTTCAAACAACCTCGGGCCTTGTGTCGTTTGCAGTCTCAGCTTAGCTGGGTAAGTAGGCGCCACAGATTCCCCTGAGCAATTAGTTCCCTGCAGTATGGAGAGAACTCCCATCTACGTTTTGCTTACGTTCTGCTGAATAGTCCTGGAAAATGTGTATTTTTCTCCCCTCGTAAGTGACAGAGGGCATCTGCCTGTAAGCTCTGATCAGAAGCATTTTATCTTTAAAGTTTAAATACCGTATCATGATCTGTCTTTGGGGGTCTGTCTTGAACATCTCCTTGTATTGGGGTCCCAATTCTATGGGCTCTTTCAACTGTACACGGCACATTCTCGGCAGGGAGCTTGAGTAGATTCGGGAGGTCAGTCTCTGCAAATTCTATTAGATCCCTTGATGGGATAGATTCTGGGACTCCTAAAATGCGGACATTGTTCCTCCTTGATCTGTTCTCCAGATCCTCCAATTTAGTTTGTAGCATCTTGTTTTGTTTCTGGAGGTTGGTGATTGAAGAGGAGGTCTCTCTGAATCTTTCTTCTCCCTCTTCTACTTTTTGCTCTACTGTAGTTAGGCGTGATGAGAATGTTTTAAAGTCAGTGGATAACGTGTCCATGCCCGTCTGGAGTTGTTCAATTTTAGGCAAAAAGAGAGCTGAGAGCTGCGCTACAATTGGGTGTGTGTCTTGCACAGTGAGGTCTGGGGCCTCTGGTCGCAGCTGGTCAGTGTCTTGATTTTCTGCTTGATGTTTTTGTCGCCTGTCAGGTTGCTTTTGCCTTCCTGACATTTTGTCTGTCTTTTTTTGGTATGGGGGAAAGTATCTTTGCATGCAAATAGCTCTTGAACTTGGAGTTTTCCTATAATATAGAGGGAGTCAATGATTTGTGAGTGGGAATCAGTGTATCATTGTGGGTTGTAGCGTGGAGGGTCTTCAAAGAAGGGAGGGGGGCTTACCGGCCCCAGATCAGTGTGCCATGGCTGCTAGTATTTCCCAAAGGATAATCTATAGACTTTCTTTAGTATAGGTGGTATTTTTAAGGAGGTGAAACTGTGTGATCTGTGTCACTCTCTGCGTCTCTGCGGTCTCAGGGTGTCAGTACAAGGCCTAGTTCACTCTCCCCTATTAAGTGAGGGGTAAGATTGCGGCAAAGTCTGCTCAGAGTCAGTTCAAGAAGGTAGCCCTTACTGACACAGAGTTTGGGTCACAGTGTTTTCAAAAGTCTATTAGGAGCGGAAGATTGTATCTGGAGATTGCTGCAGCAGGGGGCCGTTTCGCGCCTAACTACAAATCTCTTAAATGCGGGTTATATTGCCTTCCCTCCTTACTTTGCCAACTTTTGTGCCCCTTATTTTCTCACGGTACAGGGTATTTCTGTGATGCTGCTGCCCCAAGATAGATTTGCCGTGGTCTGCCGTCTGGCGTTTCACCGTTTGCCCTCCGGTGTGGAGCTCGATGTCCGCTCCTAACTCTGATGTTTCCGACAGCTACCTGCAATCGATGCTGCCTAGGATGTGAGCTGTGGGGCACTTTTTTAAGGTATTTTACACCTTTTTTGTTCACTGTCAGCACGGAGCTCTTCTCTAGTGCGTCCTGCTGGTGCGCCCGCCCACCGGAAGTCATCTGTGCATGGGTTTATATATGACTTTTGAATAGCGTAATTACGTTGCGCAGTTTTAGATGGAGTATCGAGTAATTTTTACGAGTCTTAGCCAAATTTGCATAAAACTACACTTTATTGAGACTTTACTTGAACAAACTACTGGCGTAAGTACTTGCGACGACTAAAATGTGTATTTGCACACTTTTCGGAACAACGCCAGTTTGTCCTACTTACGCCACTTTAGCATCTGACGGCGCCATATATTGGATAGCCCGATGTACGAGGTGAAATTACGGGCGGCACGGGTTCCCTCGCTTGCGCCGAAAACTACGCCGTATATCGGATCGCGCCCTTGGAGTCAAGTTTCCTCTTTGCTGACCTTGTCAGCTGCCTCCAAAGGGCCTTGTTTGCAATTTGACTTCTCTGTCCTAGTAAATGTGTATATTCTTGCTATTGATATGAAATAATATTGTTTATCACAATAAATATCAAATTTCATTTGTCATTAATTCATATTTCTATTTTTAAATAAAAAATATATTAACAAAAAAATGATTTTAAATAATAATTAAGTTAACATGGCAATAAAATATTATTTAGAATCGGCATTTAGAATGGGACAAATTAAATATTAGTAATTTGAACAAAAACATACATACGCATAGATTACGAGTTTTGAGCGATATAGGGAAATTAACTAACGCAACAAAAGTTGCGTTATTTATTTCCCTATAGCACAGCCATTACAAGTTTTAAAAAACCTGGCTTGTGCAGGCGATATGGTGCTTTTAAGCTTTATACCGCAGCAAAAACAAGCACTGTTTTGACGTGCTCGTGTACGCTTTCCCCATAGACATCAATGAGGAGAGCGGGTCAGAAAAAAGTCTAACACCTGCAATCGCGGAAAGAAAATCTCCGTAACGCAGCCACATTGATGTCTATGGGGAAAATAAAAATACAGATGAAACCTAACACCCTTAAATAAACTCCATGTGTAAACATCCCTAATCTGCTGCCCCTGACATCACCGACGCTTGCCTACAGTTATTAACCCCTAATCTGCCTCTCCCGATATCACCACCACCTAAATAAAGGTATTAACCCCTAATCCGCTGCTCCTAATATCGCCGCCGCTATAATAAAGTTATTAACCCCTATTCCCCTGCTCCCCAACATCTCCCACACTATAATAAATCTATTAACCCCTAAACCTCTGGCCACCCATATCACTACCACTAAATAAACCTATTAACCCCTAAACCGCCAGCTCCCCACATTGCAACAACCTAAATTAAACTATATTAACCCCTAAACCTAACCCTAATGCAACCCTAACCCTAACGTAACCCTAACCCTAATACCCCCTAACTTTAACATAATTAAAATAGATCTAAATTAAATTTACAATTATTAACTAAATAATACCTATTTAAAACTAAAAGCAAACTTACCTGTGAAATAAAACCTAAACTAGCTACAATATAACTAATAGTTAAGTTGTAGCTAGCTTAGGTTTTATTGTTATTTCACAGGTAAGTTTGTATTTATTTTAACTAGTTAGACTAGTTAGTAAATAGTTATAGACTAATAACTACCTAGTTAAAAAAATACAAACTTACCTCTGAAATAAAACCTAACTTGCCTTACACTAAAACCTAACATTACAAAAAATAAAAAATCTACCATTACAAAAAATACCCACAAAATTATCCAAATAAGTAAAAATTTTTCCTATTCTAATACCCTATAAAAAAAAAAACACCCCAAAATAAAAAAGCCTAATATAGAATAAACTATCAAGGGCCCTTAAATAGGCTTTTTGGGGGCCCTGAAAACTACCTTTTGTAGGGCATTGCCCTAAGTTAAACAGCTATTTTGCTACAAAAAAACACCCCCTAACAGTATACAAACCCCCAACCCCCAAACTACTAAGAGCCCTTAAAAGGGCCTTTTGGGGGCCAATAAAAGGGTCTTTTGTAGGGCATTGCCCTAAGTTTAACAGCTCTTTTGCTACAATAAAACAAACAAACACACCTAACAGTATATAACCCCCCACCCCCCACACTACCAAGGGCCCTTTAAAGGGCCTTTTGGGGGGCCCTTAAAGGGTTTTTTGAAGGGCAATGCCCTAAAGATAATAATAGCTCTTTTCCTAAAAAAAAACAAAAAAAAAACAAACACCCCCTAAAAAAATACATTACACAAAATAACAAACAAATTATCAAAAATAATAAAAATTATTCGTATTCTAATACTCATTAAAAAAACACCCTAAAATAAAAAAAACCTAATCTAGAATAAACTACCAATGGCCCTTAAAGGGCCTTTTGTAGGGCATTGCCCTAAAGATATCAGCTCTTTTTGTGACAAAAAATACAAATACCTAATACTAACATTACAAACCCCCACCACCCCCCAAACCCACAAAATAAAAAAAACTATCTAAAAAAACTGTTACCGATTGAACTGAAAAGGGCATTTGGATAGCCATTGCCCTTAAAAGGGTATTTAGTTCTTTTACATTGCCCAAACCCTAAACTAAAAATAAAACATCCATAAAATCACAAACCCCCAAAGATCCACTGACAGTTTTTGAAGTCCCGCTTGAACGATCTTCATGCTGGCAGAGAAGTCCTCATCCAGGCGGGGAGAAGTCTTCATCCAGATGGCGAGAAGTCTTCATCCAGGCAGCCTCTTCAATCTTCATCCCGGTGGCAAAGTCATCATCCAAGCGGCGAGAAGTCTTTATCCAGGCGGCCTCTTCAATCTTCATCCAGGCGGCATCTTCTATCTTCCCAGTGGCACAGACCGGGTCCATCCTAAAGACATCCGGCAAAGAATGAGAGCTGCTTAAATGATTTGAACAGCCAATAGGATTTTAGCAGCTCTAATGCAAGGGAAGCCATCTTGAATCGTGTACCTTGCATTGTAGATTCAGTGTACGACGGCAACCGTATGAAGAGGATGCTCCCCGCCGGATGTCTTCAATATGGACCCGCTCCGCGCCACCGGGATCAAGATAGAAGATGCCACCTGGATAAAGATTTAAGAGGCCGTCTGGATGAAGACTTCTTGACGTTTGGATGAGGACTTTGCTGCTGGGAAGAAGATTGAAGAGGCTGCCTGGATGAAGACTTCTCGCTGCCTGGATGAGGACTTCACCGCCAGGATGAAGATCATTCAAGTGGGACTTCAAAAACTGTAAGTGGATCTACGGGGATTAGTGATTTTTTTTGGTGTTTTTTTTTTTTAGTTTAGGGTTTGGGCAATGTAAAAGAGCTAAATGCCTTTTTAAGGGCAATGCCCGTCCAAATGCCCTTTTCAGAGCAATGGGTAGCTTAGGTTTTTTATAGTTAGGTTTTTTAGTTTAGGGGGTTTTTTATTTTTAGTTTAGGGTTTTTTTTATTTTGGGCAGGCATTTTTATTTTGATAGGGCTATTAGATTAGGTGTAATTCTTTTTTATTTTTGATCATTTTGTTTTTTATTTTCCGTAATTTAGTGTTTGTTATTTTTTGTAATTTAGTATTTTTTTTTTGTAATTAGATAGTTTGTAATTTTTAGAGTAGTGTTAGGATTTTTTTAATGTGTAGTTTAGTTTTAGTTAATTTGCAGTTAGTTTAATTTTAGTTTAATAATTATATTAGTTTAATTGTTAGTTTAAACTTAGTTTTTTTAATTTGACAGATATGTTTTAATTTAATTTAAGATAGGGAAATTGTAATTTTAATCTAAAGTTAGGGGGTTGTTAGGTTTAGGGGTTACTAGTTTAAATTAGTTTATTGCAATGTGGGGGGCTTTCGGTTTAGGGTTAATAGTTTAGTATATTTTGTTGTAGGGGCTTGCGCTTTAGAGGTTAATAGGTTTATTATAGCGGCGGCGGTATAGGGCTTAATAACTTTAGTATTGTGGGGGAGATGTGGGTGGATGGCAGATTAGGGGTTAATTATATTTGAATAGTGTTTGAGATGCAGGAGGATGGCGGTTTAGGGGTTAATAAGTTTATTATAGTGGCGACGATGTCAGGGAGCGGCGGAATAGGGGTTAATATTTTTTTAAACTGCCGGCGATATCGGGAGGGGCAGATTAGGGGTTAATAAATTTAATTTTGTGTTTGCAATGTGGGAGGGCCTCGGTTTAGGGGTTAATAGGTAGTTTATGGGTGTTTAGTGTACTTTGTAACACTTTAGCTATGAGTTTTATGTTACAGCTTTGTAGCATACAACTCATAACTACTGCTTTTAGATGGCTGTACGGATCTTGTCATTTTAGGCTGTAACACTCGTTTTTTAGCCTCACTACAAAACTCGTAATACCAGAGCTATAGGAATCCCATTAAAAAAACTAAATTTTTACGAGTGCGGTACTGACGTTGCGTTATAGACTAAAAGGCTTTCGGTACACCTATACCGACAAGACTTAGAATGGCTGCGGTGCTGTTTTAATGCTGAAAATACCATATTTTCAGCGTTAAGAGCCGTAACACACAACTCATAATCTAGCTTGATAAGGAGACGTTCAGCTGTCTTTTGCCAGCACATATCTTCAATTTATCATTATATTTTTAATTTTTTTTTTTTTTAAAGAAAAAATATTCACTGTGTGTAATTTCTACATATTTTGTTGACTAAAAATATTGTAATCCTGAATTCTACCTTGCATGATGTAACATATAATGTATAAACAATACACATATTTGCTCTATGGATATATGTTGCAAGATCTTAATAATAAACCTTTCTGCTTTATGAGCATTTCATAATCTTACAATTTTAAATTTTTATTTCTTTATAAGCAATGGATTATATGTAACACATATAATTTTATAAGTATTCTGAGATCAAGCTTTACACTTTTATTAAATGTGCATTACATAGAACAAACATGCTTGCTATTTGACAATATACTGTAGCACAGGAGATGTTTCAAACAAAAATCATCATTGCTCGCGACAAGCAAACTGGGAATTCCGTAATTTGATTGGCTCGCATTGTAATGCGATATTGGATGCAACATGTTGCCGATGTTGAAAAGAGCATGCAGCATGCAAAATGAACGTTCCGTCATTTGATTGGCTCACGTTGTGACGCGATATTGGATGCGACATGTTGCAGATGTCAAACAGAGCGTGTGACATGCAAAATGGGAATTCCGTAATTCGATTGGCTTACGTTGTGACACAATATTTTGTACGTAGAAAAAGCCCAAGATAGATTTGGGAACAATAGAAAAATTAAGCAATACATAAACTGCCAAAGCAAAAACATAATTTACTGTATTACATGTGGATGTAGAGAATTTTTCTATGTGGGGATGTCTACTTGAAGTTTAGGCACCAGAATTATAGAGCACCTAGGCAATATTAGAACCGCCTCTAATGACTTAGACAAAGACAAAAAATTGACCACAGTGGTCAAACACATTTATTTGTATCACAATAGCAATGAAAACCACCTTAAATGCTGGGGACTGGAACAGATTAGTCCAGGCATTAGAGGTGGAGACTCCACAAATGCATTGCTACAGGCAGAAACCAAATGGATATATTATTTAAACAGCATTCACCCAAGAGGGATGAATAAAAATTACAACTATTGGGTATTTTTGTAAAACAATATATACATATGAGAAAACTGTTTTAAAACCCAACAACACACTCCCTCTAACACATTCACTCTTGGTTAGTATGTATGCAACATGGTTGAGCCTTTATTTGTGTAAAAAGTTGGCACTAGTTGGTCAAAATCTTGAAAATCTATTGTTTTTAAATTATTTTTTCTCATTCATTTCAATGGCGGTGGTAGGTGCTAACCTGATTGGTCGGCAAGTTTAAAACCACACAGACCTGAATGGGAACTGAAAAACCTGATTTTTCACAGTATGAATGGAAACGGTAGGCACCAATCTGATTGGTTGCCATGATTTACGTCTAGTCGTACTTGATAGATAACTGCCACCGAGAACTGTCAGAATTTTGAACGTGGGTCTTTCAAAAGTAACAAGCAATCGGGAACGACCAGATGTTTTCTGATTGGTCACCACTTTTAAATTTTCAAAGAGATTTTTAGTTAATACAGCCTTATAAATTGCACAATGCACATCTCTGTTTGAAGTCAGTTTACACAATGCATTCCCCAATATCAGATAATGTTCATTTTTCCATAGTAATATTTTTGTAAAAAACATGCACACTTATAAGAGACAGTATCCCAAATATTTGTATTCTTAGTTATAATGGGCGATATGAAGACAAGTATCAATTCAACATTGATCATGAAATAATATTTTGATATTGTAAGCGAGAAAATGTAATTTCTTTCATATAGGTGGCGAAGTCCACGATTTGTTTTAGACATGGGATATACATTCCTATGAGTAGGAAGCAAAGCTTCCCAAACCTCAAAGCCTATAAATACCCCACCCAGCTCACTCATATCTCAGTTTACTACTTTGCCTCCTTGAAGGTGGTTAAAGGGACACTGAACTTTTTCTTTAGTGATTCAGATAGAGCATCGCAATTTTAAGCAACTTTCTAATTTACTCCTATTATCAAATTTTCTTCAATCTCTTGGTGTCTTTATTTGAAAAGCAAGAATGTAAGTTTAGATGCCGTCCCATTTTTGGTGAACAACCTGGGTTGTTCTTGCTGATTGGTGGATTCATTCACCCACCAATAAACAAATGCCTGTCCATGGGTTCTGAACAACAAAATTGGTTGGCTCCTTAGCTTTAGATACCTTCTTTTTCAAATAAAGATAGCAAGAGAATGAAGAAAAATTGCTAATAGTAATAAATTAGAAAGCTGCTTAAAACTGCG
This sequence comes from Bombina bombina, assembly GCF_027579735.1. Classification (NCBI taxonomy): domain Eukaryota; kingdom Metazoa; phylum Chordata; class Amphibia; order Anura; family Bombinatoridae; genus Bombina; species Bombina bombina. The sequence continues at coordinate 607,119,445 of NC_069505.1, read as the reverse complement.
TGATCTATCTGAATCATAAAAGAAAAAGTTTGGGTTCAGGTGTTTCCTTTAAATTATGATGTACTTAAGATATGAGTCTGGTTTCCCCCTCAGTTACAGTATTTGTCAGAGGGATGTTTGGGAGATTAGCCTTAGACACCTATGTTGTAAACTCTGGTAGTCTTTTCTAAGGCACTCTGTAAATTCGGTCACAGTAAGTCTTTTTCTGCCTCCCTTTACAGATCTACATACTACTATATTCTACCTCTGCTGATTGGCTTCTATGTACTGGTTGGCTCAAGAGTGGACATCCTGTCTTCAAAGATAAAGGTATTTTTCTTTTAGAAACAGCTTTTTATTTGGGCATTTGTTAAAAGTATAGGCTTATATATTATATAGGCAGCCCAGGGACAAGCGTTAGGATGTTTCATGCTGGAAAAGTCAGGGTTCTGATTTGTAATAGCGATCTAAATTTTGTGTGTATTATGTGGAGCGTTTATGTTAAGTGAATACTTACGGTCTCCTGGGGAAGTTTTTTTTTAATAAAACAGAGAATAAAAAAAGAGGCCACAGTGTTGTACCTCTTTTTAAAAACACAGGGTGACGTCATAGTGCGCCCGGCGCGCATTTTTTGTAGCTAATAAAAATTGCGCACTTTTTTACATTCAAATAGTCTCTATCTGTTATCACTCTCTGCCCGTATATTTTATATAGGTGCTTTAAAAAGAACAGCTAATAAGCGCTCTATATTTATTGTTTTTTAAGGAAACATTTATTTATTTATTTATTTTTAGCAAACTTCTTTTTAGCACAAACTTTTCCAAAAAGTTTTTTTATTCAAATAAGGAATTATATTATATTTTTTCATTTTTTTGTTTATTACTTTGTCTGCATAATGGAACATCCTGCTTCTGTCCCTGAAAATACCATAGAACCTGAGTCTGTTGTACACCTTTCTACAAAGCTAAGTGTGTTTTTGTAAAACCTCTGAAGTGCCATCTTCAGCAATGTATGTGACTCATGTATAGTATTTGTATCACCCTCCTAATGATGTTATCTATTGGTTTCAAATGCTCCTTCTGTTTCAATATTCACAGATGGATACAGATGGCGTACCCATAGCAATGAAGACTTTATTGCTGCTTCAATTCAGAAGGCCCTGACTGAAATTCTGCCTTCAAATACGTGTAAGAGTTCTGCCCATGTTTTGCCATCATCTAGTAAAAGTATGTATTGACCAGACTAATACTGATAGTATCTTCTCATGATGGTTCTCCTGATTCTGAGGCTCCCCATCTGATACAGAACCAGATAAATCTTCTTTTTTATTCAAAATTGAACATATTTGTTCTCTTTTTAAATACGTTTTAGTCACTTTAGGAATTGAAGAAGCTAAACCTTCTGTGGATATTCCTTGTAACAGTTTTCAAATATTATTTCTAAAGAGTGGTCTAAACCTGGTACTTATTTTAATCCTACTTCTAGGTTTAGAAAATTGTATCCTTTACCTGCTGCTAATTTGGAGCTTTGGGAAACTAACCCTAAAGTAGATGGGGCTATTTCTACGATGGCTCAACGTACTACAATTCCCTTAGAGGATAGTACTTCTTTCAAAGATCCTTTAGATAGGAAACTTTTTTGAGAAGGACTTATTTACATACTCAAAAACTGTTGATTGCATCTAAGTGTACAACATTAGCTGAAGACTAATGAAATAAATACAAATCAAATGCTAATTGCAAACAGAAATAAAGTATGATAAATCAGTACAATACAAGACTCAACAATACCAAAAGTGAGATCATTAATAAATTAAAATCTTAATAAAAACTCGAGACCCACAAAAGTACAGCTAATGTATGCAATGTGCAGATCGCCAATCAACAGCTAATGTGTGAAACAATATAATATATTAGATTATAATATACAATAACCATTCAGTAGTTATATATTACACTATATTGATTAATTTAGCTGAATCCAAATGTAGGGGTCTACTAGGTAAGAGTCCAATATTTAAGGATTTCCAAAATTGAAATTCTGTGGAAGTGGTCTGTCTGAATATGTCCTCCTATGCGGTTGGCAGCTCCTCTCTTGAAGATGGATAAAGAATATGGAATCTGTGAAAAAATCACAAAGAGAGAGGGCACCTCCTAGTGCAACTCTGTTGGAATATTGATAGTGACAGATCAGGTACATTATATAATACTCACAAAATGAGAAGCACCATGTGCTAAGTGGTGCAGGCTGGGAATTGCAGTGACCCAGCTACACTGTAACAGAATGGATGGATTTTAGGTAATCCAGTGAATAACAAAAGCTCAGGCTTCCAAACCGTGGATAAAAAGTAATTTATTTAAAAGTAAGGATGTACTCAATACACCCCTACCAAAGTAATAACAAATGTTTTAAAAAACAGTTGCTTGCAACGCGTTTCTCAGCCAGACTGGCTGTTTCATCAGGCATCTCTCTCATGGGCTTTCTAATCTTGCTATAAAAAAAATCAGACCCTGAATGTTGCAATATTCTTCATTTACTACAGAAGCAAATCTTTTTATTTGTGATGCAGTATTTGACATTATTAAGATTAATTCTAAGGGGCCTATTTATTATGTGTCTGTCCAACATGATTCTGATCAGCGGATCATGTCCGACAGACATCGCTGAATGAGCTCTTGTAAACTGCTGTGCAATGCCGCCCCCTGCAGATTTGCGGCCAATCAACCGATTGTATTCAATCGGGTTGAATTATGGCAATGGTCTGTCCGCCTCCTCTGAGCAGCTGGACAGGTTTTGGGAGCAGCGGTCACCAGAAACACGGCCCTCAAGCTCCATACAGAGCTTGATAAATGGGCCCCTATGTCCTTAGCTGTTCTATCTAGAGAGCTCTAAGGCTCAAGTCTTGAATGCTAACATGGGAAATAGTCTTTTGGTTCACAATTGGATTCTATTATTTCTTCTATTACTGGAGGTAGTCAGTATTGCTGCCCTCAAGATTATAGATCTAAAGGGAAAATGCAAGGCTCCTAATCGTTTTCGTACTTTTTGAAACAAAGATCAAAAGCCTTCCCCCACTCATAAAGCCCCTGGCTCTAATTGGAGACCTTCTTCCAATTAGAACAAATCTAAACAATTCAAGAAACCTAAGCCTGTCCAGAAAACAGCATGAAGGTGCAGCCCCCAAACCAGTTCTTCTGGTAGGGGGCAGATCAAAACATTTTCAAACGATTTGTTTAGAATCAGTCCAAAATCCCTGGATCAGAATATCATCTCTCACGGGATATCGAATTGGTTTCAAAGTCAGACCCCCAAAGGGATGGTTTTATCTAACTCTTCAGGAACAGGGAAAGGGTTTCTACTCAAATATATTCATTGTACCAAAGAAGGAGAATTCCTTCAGACTAATATTGGATCTGAAAACTCTAAACAGATTTGTGAGAATACCAACTTTCTCAAAATGGAAACTATAAGGACTATTCTGTCTTTTGTTCAACAAAGTCATTGTATGTCCACAATCAACTTAAAGGATGCTTATCTCCACATCCCTATTCACCCAGATCATTTTAAATTTCTGAGATTCTCTTTTTCTAGAAAGCATTTTCAGTTTGTTGCTCTTCCGTTTGGCCTAGCAAAAGCACCAAGAATATTTTCAAAGGTTCTCAAAATGGTTTCAAAGGTTCTTCAAATCATGGTTGGAGGAATCAATTTTCAAAAGAGTTTTTGAAATAAGTCACTTATTTGGGATTCTAAATAGACTCAGTGTCCATGACTCTGTCTCTAACAGACAAGAGATGAATAAAGCTGGTTTCAGCCTGTCCTTTAACCTTCAGTCTCTATCATACCCTTCAGTGGCTATTTGCATGGAAGTGTTAGGCCTAATGATTGCAGCATCGGGCACAATCCCCTTTGCTCGTTTTCATATGAGGCCCTCTTCAACTTTGCATATTGCACCAATGGTGCAAGGGACTATATCACAAATAATATTCTTAGATCCCACACTCATTTTTTTCTGACGGTGATGGCTAAACTACCAATGTGTTCAAGGGGCTTTCCTTTGTTCGCCTTACCTGGTCTGTGATCACAACAGATGCAAGTCTTATGGGTTGGGGAGCAGTATGGGGCTCCTAACTGCACAGGGAGTTTAGAATGTTCAGGAAACAAAGATTCCAATAATATCTTAGAATTCTGTGCTCTTTTCAAAGCTCTTCAAACTTGACCTCTTTTGAAAAACAAACCTTACTTAATTCAACAGAAATTATAACAATGGCTATGTCAATCACCAAGGGGGAACTCGAAGTTACCTAGCCATGAAAGAAGTATCCTGGATACTCTCTTGGGCAGAAACCAATTCCTGTCTAATCACTGCAATTCACATCCCAGGTGTTGGACAACTGGGAGGCAGATTATCTCAGGCCGTCAGTCGCTACACCCAGGGGAATTATCTCTCCATCAGGATGTATTCTTACAAATTTTTCAGATTTAGGGTCTTTTTTAAATAGATTATGTCTTCTTGTTTAGACAAGAAACTTCCCAGATACCCTCTGAGGTCTCGGGATCCTCAGGCAGTAATGACGGATGCTCTAGCAGTCCCTTGATCATAGTAATATTCTTACATTTGTCCTCCTCTAGTACTACTACCCAGATTAATTTCAAAAATCAAGATTGAAAAATCATTTGTACTTCTGATAGCTCCTGCGTGGCCTCTCAGAATTTGGTATGCAGATCTAGTTCAGATGTCCAGCTAACCACCTTGGCATCTTCCTCCAGACAAGACCTTCTATCTCAAGGTCCCTTCTTTCATCCAGATTTAAAATCTCTGAACTTAAATCCCCTCAACCACATCCCCTTACAGCTACTTCCCTCCTTCTCTTCTACCCCTCACCCCCCATACTCACACACATTTTAACCTCTCCCTCAGCACTGGTATATGTCCCTCATCTCTAAAGCATGCATTGGTCACACCTATCCTCAAAAAACCTTCCCTCAATCCAACCTCCCCATCCAACTACCGCCCTATTTCCCTACTCCCTTTTGCCTCAAAGCTTGTTGAAAAGCTAGTATATGCAAGTCTATAACATTTTCTTACACTAAACTCTCTTCTTGACCCACTTTAATCTGGATTTCATCCCCATCACTTCACAGAGACAGCAATTTTCAAGGTTACCAACGACTTACTTACAGCAAAATCCAAAGGCCACTTCTCTCTGCTTATCCCCCTTGATCTGACACTGTCGACCAACTCTCCAATCCTTCGGCATCTGTGACACAGCTCTCTCATGGTTCTCTTCCTATCTATCTAACCATACCTGTAGTGTAGCCTTCTCCGGAGCATCCTCTGCCCCTTTACCACTTTCTGTTGGGGTACCTCAAGGTTCTGTCCTCGGTCCCCCTTCTCTTTTCAAACTACATGTCACCATTAGGTTCCTTAATAAAGTCCATGGGTTTCAATATCATTTGTATGCCGATGACACCCAAATCTACCTCTCTGCACCAGACCTACCTCCTTCCTTACTAACCTGTGTCACTAACTGTCTTTCTTATATCTCATCTTGGATGTCCTCTCACTACCTTAAGCAAATCTCTCCAAAACTTAACTCCTTATTTTTCCCCCTTCTTCCAGAATCTCCACCCCCCAATTTTCTAAAACAGTTGATAATTCCATCATTACCCCTACCCCGCATGCCCGATATCTTGGGGTCACACTGATTCAGACCTTTCCTTCACTCCTCAAATTCTGTCCTTGGCTAAAGCTTGCCGCTTCCACCTTAAAAACATCTCTAAAATTAGACATTTCCTTACACAAGACACAACTAAGATTTTAATTTTTGCCTCTTCAGAAGCAGCTTTTGGTAGAAAGGTTTTTCAGGCAGTGGTCACTTTTTGATTCTGTTGCCTATAAAAATTTTTTTAAGTTTTTTAGTTATTAAAAGACTTTATTTTGGATATAATTTTTCATTGGAAAAAAACTGTTTACATTTTATCCTTCCCTTCTTATTTTGTTACTCGTAGACTTCCACATCTTGGGTATTATATCCCATGTGTAACAAATCGTGGACTCTCACCACCTATATGAAAGAAAACATTATTATGTAAGAACTTACCTGATAAATTTATTTATTTCATGGCGGCAAGAGTCCATGAGGTCCTCTTCCTGTTGTTTTTAACAGAGCACATCTTTTTTCCTGTTCCTTTTTGTATGGCTTTTTTCTTACTCCATTTTTACACCTCACTTCTTGGCTAAACGTTAAATGGAGATATGAGTGAGGTGGGTGGGGTATTTATAGGCTTTGAGGTTTGGGAAACTTTGTCTCCTCCTGGTAGGAATTTATATCCCATGTGTAAACAAATTGTGAACTCACGCCACATGAAAGAAATTCATTTATCAAATAAGTTCTTACATAAATTATGTGTTTTTTTTTAAATGCAATATTTTTTTATTATTTAGAATTAAACGACTTTAATTACCTTTAAAAATGACACTTTATTTTGAGTATTCCATGTTTTTCAACATAGCTTAAATAAATATTGAATAGAGGCTTGTTAATTAAATTAAATCTTTGGTTTATTTAACAAGCACATAGATATAATACAAATTCAGCAACTTGAATATTTCGATATGTATTATCCATATTCGCATATTTTTTATTTATTATTATTATTATACTTATTTATGAAGCTGCCAACATATTCCGCAGCGCTGTCCATGGATACAATTAATTTAAAATAAAACAATATAAAACTTGGTTAGAGACAGGACAAAATTTACAAACACTCACAGGAGGAATTGAGGGCCCTATTCCCGTGGGAACTTACAATCTAGAAGGGTACGAGGTTGAGAAACAGGAGGTGAGACTGCAAGATTTGAGAAAGATGTTAATGCAGAGTTAGATGAGGAAAATGTTAGGTAAATGAAATTTATTTGTTATTGAGTTTGGGGTGGTAGGCTTCCCTGAACAGAAAAGTCTTCAGGGAGCATTTAAAGGAAGAAAGATTAGGGCAAAGCCTGACAGCATGAGGGAGAGTGTTCCAGAGGGTAGGTGCTGAACAACAGAAGTCCTGCAGTCTAGCATGAGAGGAGGTGATATCACGGATGCAAGGAGCAGTCATTGTTGGATCTTAGTGTGCGGGCTGGAGTTACTTATTTATTAGAGAGGATAAGTAGAGGGGAGCGGCGTTGGTGAGAGCTTTGTATGTAAGGGTGAGAAATTTTGAATTTAATTCTGCTGTGAATGGGGAGCTAATGAAGGGACTCACAGAGAGGTGCCGCAAAACAGACCGACGGGAAAGGTGGATCAGCCTGGCAGAGGCATTTAGGATGGATTGAAGGGGGGGAGTGGCGGGGAAAGAGAAGGCCAGCAAGTAGGTTATTGCAGTAGTCAAGTCAGGAAATAACAAGGGAGTGGATTATTTGCTTTGTGGTGTTAGCGCTCAGAAAAGGGGCGAATCTTGGAACATTGCCATAGATGGTTGCGGCAGGATGTAGAAAGTGATTGGATATGGGGGATGAAGGATAATTTGAGGTCAAGTGTAACTCAAAGGGCAATGGACTTGGGGCGATGGGAAATGGTGATGCGACAACAGGGATAGAGACGTCAGAAGTCGGCGTTGAGCTTGAGGGGGGATAAGAAGGAGCTCAATCTTGGACATGTTAAACTTTAGGTGGGGAGAGGCCATCCAGAAGAAATACCAGATAAGCAGGGGTGGAGAGGTATAATCTAGGTGTCATCAGCATAGAGGTGATATGTTGAAGCCATAACTGTTGATAAGTTTACCCAGCAAAGAAGTATAGATGGAGAAGAGTAGAGGACCCAGAACAGATCCTTGAGGTCTACCAACAGACAGAGGCATTGGAAGAGGAGGAGTCCGCTGGCAAATGACACAGAAAAAGTCCTGTGAGAATAGGATAGAAGTGAATCCAGGGAAAGAGCAGTGCCACAGAGGCCAAAAGAGCTAAGGGTCTGTAGGAGGAGGGTGTGGTCAACTGTGTCGAAGGCAGCTGAGAGGTCAAGGTAAGATGAGAATAGAGTAGTGGAAAATATTTTTAGCAGAGAGAAGATTGTTAGTAACCTTGGTAAGGGCAGTCTCAGTTGAGTGTTTGGGGCGGAATCCAGATTGCAGGGGGTCAAGCAAAGAGTTGGTGGATAGGAAGTGGGTTAGGCGATTGTAAACTAGTTTTTCAAGGAGTGTTGATGTTAGTGGAAGCAGTGATATGGGGCAGTAGCTTTCAGGAGAATTAGGGTTGAGTGAGGGTTTTTTGCATATGGGAGTGACTTTTGCGTGTTTGAAAGAAGATGGGAATGAGCCGGTAGAGAGATAGGTTGAAGATGTGAGTAAGAGCAGGAGTGAGGGTGGTTTTGATCAACACAATGATCTGCTCTAATGTATCAGTTTAATGGGCCTTGGATTGTATTAGGAGAACACATGTACACATCACATCACCCACATTATTTAAATCTAATCAACAGTGACAGCATGTGATGATGTCTACTAATCACACTTGTAAAACATACTCTGCAAAAATTCTTACACCATGGACACAATTCCATAGAAGCCTAATAAATGCAGGTTTTGCTCCACAAGTCTAATAAGAATAAATTATTACATACTTTAAAAAAATAAAAAGTTAAGCAAATGGTGTTCCAAAATTACTTCTTCCTCCTTCCCTTCTTCCAACAGCAGGGAGGCTCTTGAGTGGGCATAGGCCTCCTTTGTCGTGTCCTCCTGGGAGATGGTTGTGGAAGAGGAGGAGGAGGAGTACTATGAGGGGTTTGGGATTGAGGAGGCACAAGAGGAGGAGATGGAGGAGTCAGGGGATCTGATGGGGCAGGGGCTGCAGATGGAAGAGGAGCTACAGGTGAAACAGGAGTTGATGATGATCTAGGTCCAGGATGTTGTGTTTGTCTTCCCATGATCTCTGTATTTCACCTGCTGACCACCTCCCAGAGGAGCCAAAGTTCCTGGATGATGGTATTTTGTCCTTCAATGATGTTTATTTGTCCATCGATCAGGATTTCAATGTATTGTTTAGAAATTCATTTTGTCTCTCTTGTGCCCTCCGGGATTCTTGCATTTCCTGTATGAAGACCCTAATCATCTCCACCTTGGACAATGTGGGATGGAAGTTTTTCTGAGGCTGTGGGTTTGGGGATTCTGTAGGGGAATCCTCCTGGTTTTCTCTTTGAGGTGGCGTCTCCCCTTCTGTGCTTCTTTTGTGCCTAGGATGAGGAGGAGGAGAATGATGTGGAGAGGAAGGATCTTCTTCCACACGTGAGGATTTCCTGTCCGCAGATCCTGTTTTTTTAGGTTTTTTTTTTAAATAAAAAAATACACATTAGAAAAAATAACAAGAAAGATGTTTATGTCATCGCTTGAACTATATTTAGTAATGTGATTTTCACTAAAACCCATAAATCCAATTTCAGAATTTTAAACTCGTGATTTTGGCTATATACAGTCACATCTCTTTAACGCAATTTTGTTTTGTAATTCAAAATCATAAATACATTAGTATAAAGATGATGTGTGCATTTTAAAAGTATTGTCAAACTCACAAAAGTTTATTGTAACTTCAGACTGTGCTTTTTGAATAATTTCGATAACTGCGAAATTGCAATTTCAATGTACTAATTTTTGCATTTTGAGGGAGACGAATAATGAATGACATTGCGAAATGTTGTTTGATATAAATGTTTTCTTTGCATTATAAACTAACTTGAAATGCTTCTAATTGTAGTTGATTATAACAATATGTAAACAGAGAATTTCAACATAGGAAATTTATAAATGTGAACATATGACGGTCCAAAATGTAAATTAAAGCAAAGACTTTCACAAAAATACATTTTTTATTGTAAAGCGCACGGGTATGTTTGCGTACAATAAATGCGAAATTTAAATCTTGATATCCATAATTTGTTGTTACTGTAAATAAGTATTGAAGTATTAGAAAAGTGAATATTAATGTCCTTACCAGTAGAATGAGTGGCGCATGTCCTCTGTATCGATCCCTGCTGGGATCCCGACTATGGCCACCTCAGAGATGTAAGTGCTGCGCCTGCCTGCCACCAGTACTGGAAGCTGCTTGCTATCTTCTTCTTTAACTCACTTTTACAGTCCCGGTAGCACGATGGATTTCAAGTCCCTCCTGAAGTTCCCCACTGCCTTAATGGCATCCCTGATCTCCTCATACAAATAGAACACTGGTTGTCCCCTGTGCCTGCAGCCTCCTAGTACACTGCATATAGGCACTTATCAGAGTCTTATTCTCCTCCATAGTTTACCTTTCGTCCCTCTACCTTGGTCTCCCATGTGATGTGAGTCTACAGTGTTCTCCGGGCTGTATTGCACCCTGTCTGCGCTCCTGCCCTGTCCCTGTCCTACTGGGCCCAGCCACATGTTCATCCTCCACAATGGGGCATGGTCCCCTCTCCCTGACCTCTGCTCTGTCCCTCTCCTGATTGCTGTCCCTCTGGCCCCTGATGTCCCTGTGTTCTCCTCTGTCCCATTATGTAATTTCCCTGCTGTATCTTCTTTCCCTGTCTTCTCTCCTGTCTGGTCTCCTCTCCTCACTTCCTCTCCCCCTTTCCTCTCCCCCTCTCCTCCCTCCTCTCCTCTCACCTGTCCTCACCTCTCCTTACTCGTTTCTCCTACCCTCCATATTTTTAAATGGAGCGAAAGTGCACAAATGAAAGGGGTAAAATAAAGAACCAAAATAAGAGTGATCAAAATGTGAATGGGTTTTTTGGGTAGGGTAAAAAGGGTAAAGGCTATGAACAAACACAGACAAATGTAAACAAGAAACAGCTTAAAATGCAGGTTTTCAAATAATAGGAATGCTTTATAAAATCAACAGAATATAAATTGTGAAAATAAATTTAGTTGTAAACAAAAAAGTTTATTTGTATATGAATGTGTTTTGTGTAAGACTATGAGGGAAGGAGATAGGAGATATGAAGGAGATATGGAGAGTATGTGTGCATATGTCGTGTTACTGCTATGTGTATGTAGTTATGGAATGTGTTTGCGTGTAAATTAATGTACATATGTGTGACTATTTATGTGTAATGAATGTGTAAAAAATGAATAAAAACCACACAACAGCACTCGCACACTCACCCAGATAGAAACGTACACAACACAACTACACTAACACTTACAACTCACTCTCTCTGTCTGTCTCTCTGTATCTCTCTCTCGTATTTTTATGTTATAAATAAGTAATTTGTAAAAATATATTACTAATCGTTAATGCAAATCTTTCATTTGTTGTGGAGAAAGGTATTATTTTTAAATTTTTCATACATTTTTCCGAAATGAAGCAGATCAAAACGTATTTTCAAAAAGAGTATTTTGTGTAAATAATTACGATGGTTTAATGCGAATATGCTATGTTCTATTATTATTGATGGGTGTACATTTTCATGAATTTTGATTTTCAACATTAAGTTCTATGGGGAATTTGAAAAAGCAATGTCGTTCTTGCGATGTCGGACGTTTGATCATTTTTTGATTTTTTGTCTCCATTGATCTGTATGGGGAAAATACATGTACATGGTCAGAAACACGCAAGTGAGTTTATATTTGCGGTATTCATGTTAGCACAAAGGACAACAAATTTATTTTCAAACGTGTTATACCTGTGCAACAAAAATCTGCTCAATAACTAGAACACGTGTGGTATTTCCACAAAGTTATAACGCAACACTTGTAATCTTGATTAATGATTTTAATTATTGTTCACAGTATATTATAAACATGTGCTTTTGCCTTTATGTTTGTTTGTTGATTGATGTCTTGAAGATTAAATGAAGGATATTTGTGGTGAAAGCTGTGATGTGGCAGTAGATTAGAACAGTATTTCCCAACTCCAGTCCTCATGCACCCCTCACAGGTCAGATTTTCATGATATCTTAACTAGAGCGCAGGTGAAATAATCAGTTTATCAGTAGCTACGGTAAATTTTACTTCTGCTATCAATAAGATATCATGAAAATGTGGCTTATTTTGGGTACTTGAGGGATGGAATTAAGAAGCACTGGGTTAGGACTATACATTCACTCATTTTCATTTTTTAAATTAATTACACATTTTGGAATGGACATCTGGTATAATCATGATCCTCTTGTCTTTATATGATCTTATACAAACTATCGGACCATGTGGAATGGCTTATAAGAAGCATGGCCAGTATCTCAATTACTACTTCTTAAAATGTTTGGTCTTGGAAAAGAGATCTTTAATAAACCTAAACTCATGGGTCTTTACTAGGGAGCAAATACATTTAGTCCTGGAAGTCACCTATAAATTACAGCTTATAATAACACTTATTATCGATCAAATTAAATTGCTCTGGTTTGTACAATGACCTGGGTAATGACTACTTTGTCCTATTTAATCACAATATGCCTCCATATAAAATCCTATGATTCATGTAGTTTTATGTAGGCAATAAAGGTTTTTACTCGTTGAAGCAGACTAACAAGCATGGAGGTATTTTTCACTATACATATTTTTTTTGTTGATCCATGGGATTAATTTCACCCTAGATTTTCTGTTAGCACCCAAGTTGTTGACATTAAAATGTACACTAAAGGGACATGAAAACTATTTTATTATTCAAATAGAACATACACTTTAAAACAACTGTTCAGTTTACTTCTAACAAATTAGCCTTTTTCTCTTGGTATCCTTTGTTGTAGGATCAGCAATGCACCACTAAGACCTAGATGCGTATATTGGCTGGAGCAATGACAAGAGACATATGTGTGTACCCACTAATTACCTAGCTCCCAGTAGTGTATTACTGCCCCTGAGCCTACCTTGGTATGACTTCAACACAGTATGCAATAAATAATATACAGGGTGCACTAGTCGTAACCTTAAAGGTCGAATAAGGGAACACTTATCATCTATTGAAAAGGACCCCCCTAAAACCCCGGTAGCTAAGCATTTCTGCAAACACATTATAGGGAAAAAAAGCCCTTAAATTCCAGGCAATAGATTTTGTTCCATTTCATCTAAGAGGAGGAGATAGATTTAAGAGACTCCTCAATAAAGAAGTCCAGTGGATCTTTAAATTAAATACAAGGGAACCACTAGGTATGAATCTAAGATGGGACATAGATTTATATCAAGGCCCCTGATTATATATTTGAACTGTGCGCCTGTGTATTTTTGTATTAGTTGCTGTATCTCTATATATTGCTCTAACCACCTGTATATGGCATATAACTAGGAAGTATAATTAGGTCTGGATAAACGTACACTTATTTTTAAATTTCCGAAAACAACTTGTAATATTATGTTGTTCTGCTATATTATTCTGAATACACTCGCTCATTATAAAATACCTTTTTTGATACTATATACTTCATCTTGTATTTAAGTGTATCATTCCTTGATACATTGTAACTGTTTTTATTATTTGTTTTGTGTTTGTTATTAATAATCCTTTTCTGAGTATGTTGAAGGTTTACCTATGCAATACGGTGATGTGGAGGCAGGCCCCTTCCTTGAAAGGTGATTGGTTGGTGGCTGAGGCGGGATTTCCATGCTGTGGAGGCTGGTCCCTTTCTTGGGGAGTGATTGGTCTGTGTCCGCGGTGGGGAGGTCCAATTGTGCTTTAAAAGGCTTAAGCGGACCTGCTTCCACTACACTGTCTTTGAGAAAGCGCAACAATGGCATGAAATGCGTCAGGTGATGTAGGTCATGTTCCCAAGTGTTCCTACACTTTGTCTAAGTCCTCTGAACTATGTAAGTTTTAAAGCTCTGGAATATATTTTGGAATTTTTATTTTTGACAATGTGCTTTTTGATATTGTTGCCTTGTATATTTGGGACCCTGCAAACAAGTTTTGTGGATATTCCATTGTTCCTCATATTATACACAAGCTGTGGATAGCGTACATATACTGCTGGCAAAACACCAGCCACTTTATCCCAAATGAAGCAGGCCAACATACTGTTTGTTTTATAGAGCCTAAATTCCATATTTGTGTCAGCATTATATCATGCCTGGTGTTAAAATAGTCAGAAAAATAAAATGACCTCTATGGTAAAAATATATAGATAGACAGATAGATAGATAATAGATAGATGATAGATAGATAGATAGATAGATAGATAGATAGATAAAAAGAGTTACCACCTGAGTGCAGTCTTTTTTTTCCCCACTTTTACATTTCAGAGAAGTATAGCACTCTGATTCCCTCCCAAGGGCAGTCAAACCCAGAAATACCAGTCTATTGTCCTGTGCAGCAAATCCCAGACATACAGTATGTTTCAGCCTATATGAGCCTCCTCAATGGAGATGCAGCTATTTTCCTCTAGGGCAAAGAGGGACAGGTGCTTACGTCTGGTTGCCTCATCACATTTGAGAGCCAAAATCCCAGAGGGTAATTTGGATACAAAAAACACAAAACTGCATATATGTAACTTTTTTAAATTTAAGATCTAATAAGAACAAATGACAGAAAGCTACTACTGATTTATTGAAAACACTACAGATATTTTGAAGCAGATATTTTAGACAGAATACCTCTCACAATGAAATCACAAAAATGTCAAAGGTTGCAATATCAAAATTCTATTTATGTCAATATTTATAATTGTGCAATAAAATCATTTAGAAAAATAGTTCTTTGCTCTAAAACTATGATGTATAAGATGCAATAAAACAATAATAAAAAAATATTTACAAACATTAGAAAAATATTACAACAATTTTAAGCTAATTACACGGAACAGCCAATAGAATGATCGGAACAGCCAATAGAATGTGAGCTCAATCTGATTGGCTGATTGGATCAGCCAATCGGATTGAACTTCAATCTAATTGGCTGATTCAATAAGCCAATCAGATTTTTCCTACCTTAATTCCGATTGGCTGATAGAATCCTATCAGCCAATCGGAATTGAAGGGACGCCATCTTGGATGACGTCCCTTAAAGGAGCCTTCATTCGTCGTTAGTCCGTCAGGGAAGAAGGATGTTCCGCGTTGGCGGGATGAAGATGGATCCTGAAGAAATAAGGTTGAAGACCCCGCTCGGAAGATGACATCGCCCGGATAGAAGACTTCTTCAGCGCCGCTTGGAAGATGACATCGCCCAGATGGAAGACTTCTTCAGCGCCGCCTGAATGATGACTTCATCGGATGGAAGACTTCTTCAGCGCCCCTTGGAGGATCACTTCTGCGGCTCCGAATCTCCTCTTCGGTTCCATCGGTGGGTCGGCTGGCTGAAGACAACTCAAGGTAGGATGATCTTCAGGGGGGTAGTGTTAGGTTTATTTAAGGGGGGTTTGGGTTAGATTAGGGGTATGTGGGTGGTGGGTTTTAATGTTGGGGGGGTTGTATTTTTCTTTTACAGGCAAAATAGCTGAATTCTTTGGGGCATGCCCCGCAAAAGGCCCTTTTAAGGGCTGGTAAGGTAAAAGAGCTTTGAACTTTTTAAATTTAGAATAGGGTAGGGAATTTTTTAATTTGGGGGGCTTTGTTATTTTATTAGGGGGCTTAGATTAGGTGTAATTAGCTTAAAATTGTTGTAATATTTTTTAAATGTTTGTAACATTTTTTTTATTTTTTGTAACTTAGCTTTTTTTATTTTTTGTACTTTAGTTAGTTTATGTAATTGTATTTAATTGTAGTTATTTGTATTTAATTTATTTAATTAATGTAATGATAGTGTAGTGTTAGGTTTAATTGTAACTTAGGTTAGGATTTATTTTACAGGTAATTTTGTATTTCTTTTAGCTAGGTAGTTATTAAATAGTTAATAACTATTTAATAACTATTCTAACTAGCTAAAATAAATACAAAGTTACCTGTAAAATTAATATAAATCCTAAAATAGCTACAATGTAATTATTAATTACATTGTAGCTATCTTAGGGTTTATTTTACAGGTAAATATTTAGTTTTAAATAGAAATAATTTATTAAAGTATAGTGTAGTGTTAGGTGTAATTGTAACTTAGGTTAGGATTTATTTTACAGGTAAATTTCTGTTTATTTTAGCTAGGTAAGCTATTAAATAGTTAATAACTTCTTAATAGCTATTGTACCTAGTTAAAATAAATTGAAATTTGCCTGTAAAATAAATATAAATCCTAAGATAGCTTCAATATAATTATTATTTATATTGTAGCTATATTAGGGTTTATTTTACAGGTAAGTATTTAGTTTTAAATAGGATTAATTTAGTTAATAATAGAAATATTATTTAGATTTATTTAATTAATATTTAAGTTGGGGGGTGTTAGGGTTAGGGTTAGACTTAGGTTTAGGGGTTAATAATTTTATTACAGTGGCGGCGGTGTAGGGGGGGCAGGATAGGGGTTAATAAATGTATTATAGGTGTGGGGGGGCAGATTAGGGGATTAGGGGTTAATATGTTTAATATAGGTTGCGGCGGGGTCCGGGAGCAGCGGTTTAGGGGTTAAACTATTTATTTAGTTGCGGTGAGGTCAGGGATCGGCAGGATAGGGCTTAATAACTTTATTATAGAGGGCGGCGGTATAGGGGGGCAGGATAGGTGTTACTAGGTATCATGTAAGTGGCGGCGGTGTCCGGGAGCAGCAGTTTAGGGGTTAATACATATATTATAGTTGAGGCAGGGTCAGGGAGCGGCGGTTTAGGGGTTAATACATATATTATAGTTTCGGCGGGGTCAGGGAGCGGCGGTTTAGGGGTTAATAAGTTTATTATAGTGGCGGAGGGCTCCAGGTGCGGCGGTTTAGGTGTTAATACATATATTATAGTTGGGGCGGGGTCAGGGAACGGCGGTTTAGGGGTTAATAAGTTTATTATAGTGGCGGTGGGCTCCGGGAGCGGCGGTTTAGGGGGTAATACATTTATTTAGTTGCGGCGGTGTAGGGGGGGACAGATTAGGGGTGTTTAGACTCGGGGTACATGTTAGGGTGTTAGGTGTAGACAGCTCCCAGAGGAATCAATGGGATGTCTGGCAGCAGCGAACCTGAACTTTCGCTATGGTCAGACTCCCATTGATTCCTATGGGATCCGCCTCCTCCAGGGCGGCGGATTGAAAACCAGGTACGCTGGGCAGGAAAAGTGCCGAGCGTACCTGCTAGTTTTTTGATAACTAGCAAAAGTAGTGAGATTGTGCCGCACTTGTGTGAGGAACATCTGGAGTGACGTAAGAATCGATCTGTGTCGGACTGAGTCCGGCGGATCGAAGCTTACGTCACTAAATTCTACTTTTGCCGGTATCTAGGGCTTGATAACTAAGGCGAATCAGCCTCGCCACAAATACGCTGCGGAATTCCAGCGTATTTGAGGTTGATGGCTTGATAACTACCCCCCAGTGTGTGTATCTCTGTGTATGTGTGTGTGTCCCTTTAATCTGCTATCTTGTGTACCACCCAATAACTGTACACAGTCTTGCCAGTATATCCACTAAAATCAAAGGTCCTCATAGCATTCAAGGACCCACAATCCTTAGACAGCACCTGCCCTCAAGATCTACCCTTAAAAACACCCCTCAAAATAAAAATAAATAATTAGATGAGATTAATTGGTGGGGGGCCTGGAATTGTTAGGGATAGTTTGTCTTTGGTGGGTCCTAGGAGATCAGTGTATCCTCTTACAGCAGGTATAACAATGATACCTATATACATTATATACCAGCACTTATAACAATGATGCCTATATAAATTATATACCAGCACTTATAACAATGATACCTATATAAATTATATACCAGCACTTATAACAATGATGCCTATATACATTATATACCAGCACTTATAACAATGATGCCTATATACATTATATACCAGCACTTATAACAATGATGCCTATATACATTATATACCAGCACTTATAACAATGATGCCGATATAAATTATATACCAGCACTTATAACAATGATACCTATATACATTATATACCAGCACTTATAACAATGATGCCTATATAAATTATATACCAGCACTTATAACAATGATGCCTATATAAATTATATACCAGCACTTATAACAATGATACCTATATAAATTATATACCAGCACTTATAACAATGATGCCTATATAAATTATATACCAGCACTTATAACAATGATGTCTATATAAATTATATACCAGCACTTATAACAATGATGCCTATATAAATTATATACCAGCACTTATAACAATGATGCCTATATACATTATATACCAGCACGTATAACAATGATGCCTATATAAATTATATACCAGCACTTATAACAATGATGCCTATATAAATTATATACCAGCACTTATAACAATGATACCTATATAAATTATATACCAGCACTTATAACAATGATGCCTATATAAATTATATACCAGCACTTATAACAATGATGCCGATATAAATTATATACCAGCACTTATAACAATGATGCCTATATACATTATATACCAGCACTTATAACAATGATACCTATATAAATTATATACCAGCACTTATAACAATGATACCTATATACATTATATACCAGCACTTATAACAATGATACCTATATAAATTATATACCAGCACTTATAACAATGATGCCTATATAAATTATATACCAGCACTTATAACAATGATACCTATATAAATTATATACCAGCACTTATAACAATGATGCCTATATAAATTATATACCAGCACTTATAACAATGATGCCTATATAAATTATATACCAGCACTTATAACAATGATGCCTATATAAATTATATACCAGCACTTATAACAATGATGCCTATATAAATTATATACCAGCACTTATAACAATGATGTCTATATAAATTATATACCAGCACTTATAACAATGATGCCTATATACATTATATACCAGCACTTATAACAATGATGCCTATATACATTATATACCAGCACTTATAACAATGATACCTATATAAATTATATACCAGCACTTATAACAATGATGCCTATATAAATTATATACCAGCACTTATAACAATGATGCCTATATACATTATATACCAGCACTTATAACAATGATACCTATATACATTATATACCAGCACTTATAACAATGATGCCTATATAAATTATATACCAGCACTTATAACAATGATGCCTATATAAATTATATACCAACACTTATAACAATGATGTCTATATAAATTATATACCAGCACTTATAACAATGATGCCTATATACATTATATACCAGCACTTATAACAATGATACCTATATACATTATATACCAGCACTTATAACAATGATGCCTATATAAATTATATACCAGCACTTATAACAATGATGCCTATTTAAATTATATACCAGCACTTATAACAATGATGCCTATATAAATTATATACCAGCACATATAACAATGATGCCTATATAAATTATATACCAGCACTTATAACAATGATGCCTATATAAATTATATACCAGCACTTATAACAATGATACCTATATAAATTATATACCAGCACTTATAACAATGATACCTATATAAATTATATACCAGCACTTATAACAATGATGCCTATATAAATTATATAAGAAATCAAGACAAAAGCAGTTCTTGATGGAGGTGCGCCTAAGGTGACGTAAACGAAAGTCAGTGCAAACAATCCGATGTGAGGCCGCTCTTCTTTATCGTATGTCAACGGTGAGAAAATCTGTAGTGGGAAAACAGGAAGGCGCCAATAGGGTGATAACGTTTGAGACCCTGACAGGTAAGTATGAGAAAAAAGGGTACTCACAAGTAGGGCGGCACTTATACGTGCCAAACCAAGCAGACCGGGACCTCAGCGTCGCCCGGAAGACTCAAAAAGGCAACAACCAATCGTCAGGCCGGACCAAATTCCGTGTGGCCAGTCAGGAGCACTGGATGCTGCCACACCTCTCTCTTCGTATGCCGATTCCAAACACTGGCAAGAGGATAGGAGATAGGGATATCACGTGTGAAGCTCTCCCGATTACCGAGAGTTTAGTTAACACACGCCAACAAACTGGATAACGAACTGGATAGAGGAAGGAGCAAACTCCAGCAAAGTTACTTAAACAATTTTATTAAAAAGTTTAAAAACAATGCATAAAAGCAACGCGTTTCTCGGCTACACAGAGCCGTTTCATCAGGCTGTTATACATATTCTAAAATGCCTACTGCTTTAAACACTTCCTCTAACCAATCAAAACCATTGAAATTTACACACCCCTCCCCACCTCAGCGTGCGTGTCAATCTCAGCTGATATGGAGAGTGTGTGGAATCATAAGCGTGCCACTTGATATTGGCGATTTTAATATCGTCTTACAGATAGTGTCTGTTCTAGTTAGACACTATATTAATGGTCACATCACTATTATGAACACATACAATTAAAGCAATGTGAGTAAACATAATAAATAAGTAAATTTGGGCTTTCATTTCAGGCTATGATACACGTTACACATTGGCTTTTTATCGAAACTGAACTGACATGAAATGTTACTCCTTATTACAGACTTGCAAATCAAACTGTTTGTACAGTTCGCCAATATAATACACAATAATTACTCAATCATAACAAAAATTAATCTAAACCAAACAAATAAACAATAATAGATAAAAAATATATATATATATATATATATATACCCTATACACCATACATAACTAAAATTACACTATAGGAAAAAACTAATTATCTATCGAAAGCTGCCAGATCAATATTGGCATTGAGACCTGATGGATTTAGAGTCTGAAGCCTATAGATCCAAAAAGTCTCTCTCTGTCTAAGTCTATAGAAACGATTGTAAAAGTCTGATCTTGGAATATGTTCAATAGGAGTTATTTGTAAACAATGTAGGTTACCACTATGTTTGGTGTTACAGTGTCGCGGTACACTATGTAATTTGTAGTTCTTTTTAATGTTTCTAAAATGTTCAGACCATCTGATGCTCAAACGTCTACAGGTGCGCCCTATGTATTGCAGCCCACAAATACAGGACAGTAAATAAATCACATAATTCGATGCGCATGTCATACGATCGCTCATTTTATAAGTTTTAGAAGTCGTATTTGATTTAAAGGTATCTACGTTATGTGTTATATAGTGACACATTTTGCATTTCTTGTGATTACATTTGAAACTACCCTTTCTTTGTATTTTGCAAATGGTGTCATTAGTGATATTGTTACTGATCAAGTTGGTCCTGTTTTTAACCACTTTACTAGGTGCCAAAATTCTTTTCAAATTGGGTGCTCTTTTGTAAATAATAGTGGGTTTATTGTCTAGTAGTGGGCCTAAAATAGGATCTTTTAGTAGAATTTTCCAGTGTTTCATAATACTCCTTTTTATTATGCTATGATTGCAATTGTATTCAGTGATGAACTTAGTCCTATTACCCATGCCTACCTGAGTATGTGTGTCTACTACCTTTTTCTCAAAATATTTTTTTCTGTCATCATTTTTTGCCCTATTAAAGGCACTGGTGATGATGTGTGCTGGATATTTTTTCTCTTCAAATCTATCTTTGAGGATTTTACTTTGCATCTCATAGTCTATTAGACTGCTACAGTTCCGGCGAACTCGCTTGAACTGCCCATATGGTACATTTCTTTTCCAAGGTAGGTGATGATTGCTTGTGAAGTCTAAATAGCTGTTGCAATCAACCTGCTTAAAGTGAGTACTAGTCGAAATCCTCCCCTCCGTAAAACTTAACTCTAAGTCTAGAAAAACCACAGTCTTAGAATCTATTGTGCTAGTGAATTTCAAGCCCTTGTTGTTACTATTCAAATGACTCACAAAGTCTTCGGCCAACAGTCTATCACCTTTCCATACCACAACCAGATCATCTATGTATCTGCCATAATACACCAGGTTCGCCCCAAACGCAGAGTTGTAAACATATTGTTGTTCAAATGATCCCATAAAAAGATTGGCGTAACTTGGGGCGAACCTGGTGCCCATGGCCGTCCCTTTTGTTTGGAGGTAGTAATCATCCTGATAGACGAAATAGTTGTGGTGTAGGATAAAAGAGATCAATGACAAGATGAAATCTTTCTGGGTATCTGGTAAATAAATGTCTGTTTCTAAATAGCTTGAAATCGCTTGTAGTCCGAGACTATGTGATATATTCGAATAGAGGGCTTGGACATCACAAGTGATCCAAGTGAGGTCTTGTGTAATATTAATCCGTTCAAGTTTGTTTATAAGGTCTGAAGAGTCTCGTATATAAGATTCAAGACCAACGACATATTTTTGCAGAAAGAAATCGACATATGAAGATGCATTGTCTGTCAGGCTGCCTATTCCCGATATTATCGGGCGGCCCGGAGGGCATTTTGGGTCTTTGTGCAGCTTCGGTAGATGATAGTAAAATGCACGATTTGGCTCTATTGGAATAAGATAATCTTTTTCTTTTTTGGTGACAATTCCTTCTTTAAAAGCACCTTCTACTAAATCCTTTAAAGTCGCTAAAAATTTGGAGGTCGGATCAAAAGTCATTTTGGTATAATAATTTTTGTCATTCAGGATCCTATCGGACTCAATAAGGTAGTCCTTAAGGTCCTGAATGACAATCCCTCCGCCTTTATCGGCTTGTCTAATCACTATGGATTTATTCTTTTTTAACATTTCTAGGGCACGTTTCTCATTCCCAAACAAATTCCCTTTACCATTGATACCCTTCGGTAATTGATCAAATTCATCACTCACCAGCTGCCTGAAAATCTCTATATGAGCATTATTGGCTAGTTTTGGGGTAAAATTGGATTTGTTCCTCAAACCTGTATGTACAAAGCCTTCACATAATTGATCAAGTAGAGAGTCAGGTTCATACACCGGAGTTATCTGATTATTGAGCCTAGAATCCATTGAATCTGTCAAAATTGGTCTATTCCCATCATCTTTATTTCTCTTTTCTGCAAAATATTTCTGCATCGAGAGTTTTTGTGTAAACCTATTCAGGTCAACAAAAAGTGAAAACATGTTATGTGCATTTGACGGGCTAAAGGAAAGCCCCTTACCTAGAACCCTAATCTCATCGTTGGTCAACGAATGGGAAGATAAATTATAGATCCCTTTACCTAGGGTCTGTAGTCGTGCCTTTTTGAGGGCTGTGTTTCTTCCTCTGCATCCTCGTTTATGTGAGGTCTTTTTCCTTTGTATGAGGGAGTCAGGCTGACTACAGGCTCTAGGTAGCTCGCGATCTTTTTTTGTTTCCAGACTGGTGGTCTGGGACGTTGATCTAAAAAAAGTTGTTGTGAAGTTGCAGATTGTGGTATGTTGTTAGCTTCACTGTTATCAAAAGATCTTGTGTCATATTCATGTGGATCTAAATTGTTGAAAGCTTGGAACCTATTAGAGGTGCTTGCTTCAATAAAATCATAATCTCTCCTGTCTTGAGGGGATTCAGAGTTATTCTCCGCTAATCTAGATCTTAGATGGATTTGTTGGTTTTTGGGAGTGAACTTCGTGTTATACAATTGTTCATTATCATGGGTTTTATACCGATTAGACTGTTCAAAAGGGTTATTTGCCCTATTAAATTGTTGTTGATGGTATCTTATATCCTTATTCTGCCCATATGGGGCAGAACAAGAAGGTCTATTCTGGGACCAATTTTGCTGGTATGTCTGATGAGAATAATCAGGGAATCTGTGTTGATAATGTTGGATGGGTCTATAGTCCCTATCCTGGTGGGGCATTGATTGTCTGTTGTTATTATGCCAATTATTAGAATTGTTTTGATAGTGATTTTTGTTTTTATTTCTATTCCTATACATTATATACCAGCACTTATAACAATGATGCCTATATAAATTATATACCAGCACTTATAACAATGATGCCTATATAAATTATATACCAGCACTTATAACAATGATGCCTATATAAATTATATACCAGCACTTATAACAATGATGCCTATATAAATTATATACCAGCACTTATAACAATGATACCTATATAAATTATATACCAGCACTTATAACAATGATACCTATATAAATTATATACCAGCACTTATAACAATGATGCCTATATAAATTATATACCAGCACTTATAACAATGATAAAAATATACATTATATACCAGCACTTATAACAATGATACCTATATACATTATATACCAGCACTTATAACAATGATGCCTATATACATTATATACCAGCACTTATAACAATGATGCCTATATACATTATATACCAGCACTTATAACAATGATGCCGATATAAATTATATACCAGCACTTATAACAATGATACCTATATACATTATATACCAGCACTTATAACAATGATGCCTATATAAATTATATACCAGCACTTATAACAATGATGCCTATATAAATTATATACCAGCACTTATAACAATGATACCTATATAAATTATATACCAGTACTTATAACAATGATGCCTATATAAATTATATACCAGCACTTATAACAATGATGTCTATATAAATTATATACCAGCACTTATAACAATGATGCCTATATAAATTATATACCAGCACTTATAACAATGATGCCTATATACATTATATACCAGCACTTATAACAATGATGCCTATATAAATTATATACCAGCACTTATAACAATGATGCCTATATAAATTATATACCAGCACTTATAACAATGATACCTATATAAATTATATACCAACACTTATAACAATGATGCCTATATAAATTATATACCAGCACTTATAACAATGATGCCGATATAAATTATATACCAGCACTTATAACAATGATGCCTATATACATTATATACCAGCACTTATAACAATGATACCTATATAAATTATATACCAGCACTTATAACAATGATACCTATATACATTATATACCAGCACTTATAACAATGATGCCTATATACATTATATACCAGCACTTATAACAATGATGCCTATATAAATTATATACCAGCACTTATAACAATGATGCCTATATAAATTATATACCAGCACTTATAACAATGATGCCTATATAAATTATATACCAGCACTTATAACAATGATGCCTATATAAATTATATACCAGCACTTATAACAATGATGCCTATATAAATTATATACCAGCACTTATAACAATGATGCCTATATAAATTATATACCAGCACTTATAACAATGATGTCTATATAAATTATATACCAGCACTTATAACAATGATGCCTATATACATTGTATACCAGCACTTATAACAATGATGCCTATATACATTATATACCAGCACTTATAACAATGATACCTATATAAATTATATACCAGCACTTATAACAATGATGTCTATATAAATTATATACCAGCACTTATAACAATGATGCCTATATACATTATATACCAGCACTTATAACAATGATACCTATATACATTATACACCAGCACTTATAACAATGATGCCTATATAAATTATATACCAGCACTTATAACAATGATGCCTATATAAATTATATACCAGCACTTATAACAATGATGTCTATATAAATTATATACCAGCACTTATAACAATGATGCCTATATACATTATATACCAGCACTTATAACAATGATACCTATATACATTATATACCAGCACTTATAACAATGATGCCTATATAAATTATATACCAGCACTTATAACAATGATGCCTATATAAATTATATACCAGCACTTATAACAATGATGCCTATATAAATTATATACCAGCACATATAACAATGATGCCTATATAAATTATATACCAGCACTTATAACAATGATGCCTATATAAATTATATACCAGCACTTATAACAATGATACCTATATAAATTATATACCAGCACTTATAACAATGATACCTATATAAATTATATACCAGCACTTATAACAATGATGTCTATATAAATTATATACCAGCACTTATAACAATGATGCCTATATACATTATATACCAGCACTTATAACAATGATACCTATATACATTATATACCAGCACTTATAACAATGATGCCTATATAAATTATATACCAGCACTTATAACAATGATGCCTATATACATTATATACCAGCACTTATAACAATGATGTCTATATAAATTATATACCAGCACTTATAACAATGATGCCTATATACATTATATACCAGCACATATAACAATGATACCTATATACATTATATACCAGCACGTATAACAATGATGCCTATAAAAATTATATACCAGCACTTATAACAATGATGCCTATATAAATTATATACCAGCACTTATAACAATGATGCCTATATAAATTATATACCAGCACATATAACAATGATGCCTATATAAATTATATACCAGCACTTATAACAATGATGCCTATATAAATTATATACCAGCACTTATAACAATGATACCTATATAAATTATATACCAGCACTTATAACAATGATACCTATATAAATTATATACCAGCACTTATAACAATGATGACTATATAAATTATATACCAGCACTTATAACAATGATGTCTATATAAATTATATACCAGCACTTATAACAATGATGCCTATATAAATTATATTGCACAAGAAATTTTATATTGGCACTGTGAATATAATAATAGGAAAAAAGGGAATATAGTAATCCCTGGTGCTGACCCTTAAATAAGTATATGATAATAAGGGAAGGGGAAAGACAAGGACAAGAAGGGGTTAAGTAGCACTCATTTCCTATATAGAAGGTAGTAGCATTGAAATTATTCAACTACTGTGTGTGTAAATCAGTTAAAAAAAAACCTTACTTTATTAATCACTATTATAAACCAAACTAATCCATATACAGAACCCCTAACAGATCGCTTGTGCACAATAGACTGCAGCACCCAGAGATAGAATGCAGCTCAAACCACCCCCCTGTATTCCTGGCCGGTAACAGGATACGCCGGCTTCAGGTGCCAGGGATGGCTGAGTGCTCCTGTAAAATCTCGTGCAATCTATTGCTAAGCGTAGGAGCGATATAGTTAGTATTAAAAACAAAGCCAAACTTAAAGTAGTTAAGCTAAAATTAGCACACAAACGCATTTCGGCCGAGTAGCGGCCTTTCTCAATGTGTTATCTTAAAAATGACAAGCCGAGTGTGAAGCTGAAACCGCTTTAAATAGCCCAGTTCTGTGTAACAGGGACCAATGGGGGCGTGATTATTGCATACGCCCCCTTCAGAACCAATCATCAGTGCTGTGCTGCACACATATATTTCATTGGTACGTTATTCCGGAATGGCTGTGATAACATTGTTACTATCCAATCAGGATTCACCCATATTATTTATGTTGTTATGCTTTGCACTGTATTACAGAAAGGACTGATAGTATAGCGATTATTTTACTTCACTCATCTATATCTCTTATCCTTGCGTGCACCCTTTAAAGAAAAAATCTACTTTTATCGGTATCGAGTGCAGAATGGCAGCAATTTAGAGAGATGGATTATATTAACCCTTTCTACTCTCTGTGGTTCTACTCGATACCATATTGTCATCCCCATTAGTAAAAGGCATTATGGATATCGTATACTAGAAAATCAATGTTGTTAGTCAAACATGAAATTGTAAGCTGTGCACCATTGACACAGACTCAGGGTATGCTATGACTTTTACCTATGCACATTAGTCACAAGATTCTATTATACTGCTCGTGTAGGACAAGATTAAAAATATTATGAACATGAATTGCCTTCGATCAAACTGAAAACATGGTTAACCTGATAGTATTATGATGTTAATCAAACAAGGTTTTTATTATCTTGTGATTGCGAAACACCACCTAGATAAATAATATTTTTGTTTATTGTAGTATGAGACAAATTCAGAATGTTTGTTATATCACAAAATTGAAGCATCTTCTATGTACTTAGGTCAATCCCTTGAAGACTTAGTTATGTCTCTCATCTATACTTAGGTTTATTTTTAGGTTTGAAAACAAAACATATCCTAAGGCATATATCAATAGTTCATATATACTTCTTGTCTCATTGATTTTCAACATATGTTATTATGATCCAAAAAATCTTTTACTTGGGAATTCTGGGTGCACGTCTAGATAGAGATATTTTATGAAACTCTTACATATGTACACTATTATTTACAAAATTATTTACAGTTGTATCGAATTCACAGGAAGACCCAAAAATTATTATTCTCATTCATGCCCTGTGGCATCACACAATCCAAATTGAATATCCATTTTGCTTCTTTTTGGAGCAAAATTGTTTCTATATTTCCTCCACGAATGCCTGGGCGTAGGCTTTCTAAACCCCAACATCTGAATGTACTGGTTTTACCCTTATGATGGTATAAGAAATGTCTCGCAACACTTGTAATTTGTTTGCCATTTTCAGTATCTTTCGCAGCATTTCGAATATTACTAAGATGTTCCGTCATCCTCTTTCCCATAGGTCTTGTGGTCATACCTACATATAATAAATTACAGCTGCAGGTTAAGCAGTATATGACATTAGGAGTTTTACAAGTTATGTGGCTCTGGATGGTCCACCGTTTATTGAATCTGTCCATCATTACTTTCTTTTTTACCATGTGTGTACATATTTTACAGTTTCCACATGCTATCGAACCTTTGTAAAGAGGGTTTTTTTTTGCATTTCTATCAAAATGGCTTTGGGTTAGCTGGTCACTCAGGTTGCCTGCTCTTCTATATGTGAATTGGGGTTTTGTAGGGATTATAGAGTTTAACTGGTCATCAGATTGTAAAATATGCCAGTGTTTGAGTATTATGTTGGATACTTGATTGCTTTGACTGGAATAAGTTGAGATAAATCTCAAAGAGCTGAAATTATCCTCTGATTTTTTGGGTTCTAATAATTCCTGTCTATTCTTATTTATTGCTCGCTGATAGGCTCTCTTTAAGGATTTCTTTGAATACCCTCGTTGTAGCAATCTATCTCTTAGTTCATTTGTTGCTTTTTGGAATGATTCAATAGATGAACTATTCCTGCGAATCCTTAGGTATTCTCCTATTGGCAGGCTTTTTATTGTGTTTGGATGAAGAAAGCTCTGCGCATGCAAAATGTTATTTGTTGCAGTCGGTTTCCTAAAGGAATCTGTTTCTAAATGGTCATTCACTTTCTTAATAACTAAGTCCAGGAACTCCACCTTGTGGTAATCCTGTGTCATAGTTAGAAAAAGCCCAAAAGAATTGTTGTTAAGGAGCAAAATGAACTCATTGAGTGTTTCTATAGATCCCTCCCACACGAAGAAAATGTCATCTATATACCTGGACCAGTGGGTAATGTATTTGGTATACTGTAGAAGATTGCTGTTAAAAACTACAGTTTCCTTCCACCAGCCCAGGTATATATTAGCATAAGTAGGGGCACAAGAGGTCCCCATTGCTGTTCCACACAGCTGCAAATAAAATCTCCCATCAAAAACAAAGTAATTATGATCCAAAGTGAATTCCAGTAAATCCATAATGAATTGTTTGGATTCATTGGATAAAGTCTGATTCTTTGTTAGAAAGTGGGAAACAGCTCTACATCCCCATTGTTTGTCAATGCTTGTATACAGTGACTCCACGTCACAAGTGACGAGAATCGATTGAGGGGTTATAGTCAGTGTGTTTATCTTATTGAGAATGTGCATTGTGTCCTTCGTGTAGGAGGGCAATGAATCTACAATGTACCTGAGTCTTGCATCCACATATTTAGAGGCCTTCTCCGTTAAGGACCCAATGCCCGAGACAATGGGTCTCCCTGGAGGGCATTTCTGATTTTTGTGGATTTTGGGTAGTAGATAGAGCGTTGCTATCTTGGGGTTTTTGACATCTAAGTATTGAAATTCCTTTTTGTCAATAATGCCTTCAGCTGTTGCCTGTTTAATTAATCTGTTGTACTGTTTAAGAAAATCTTCTGTTGGATTTCCAAAGAGATTTTTATAGTTTTTAGGATTATGGAGTTGTTTCTTGACCTCTGCTATATACATTTCGGTAGGCCATATAACAATATTCCCACCCTTATCACTCTGTTTGATTTGGACATCAGTCCATTGATTTATTGATTTTAGTGCAAGTTTCTCTTGTTCAGATAGATTATTCAGTGATTTATCAATATCTGAAGAGATAGCTAATATATCCTTGCATACTAAATCTAAGAATGTAATAGTATTGTGAGAAGTACTTGTTGGTGGTATAAAGCTAGATTTGGTCTTTAAAATTTCACGCCATTTATTATCCTTATCTGTTATCTCATTTGGATTAGTTTCTGAGTCTTCTAATAAAGATATTAGGTTTCTGATAGCAGTAGCATCATCAGCATTTAAACCTTCTATTTCTCTGTTAGGTGCAAAGTATTTCTTAAGCAGTAATTTACGTGTAAAAAGGTGTACGTCTTTAATGGTTTCAAACTTGTCTAGTGTGGCTGTTGGAACAAATGACAAGCCTTTTTTCAATACTGAAATTTGTATTTCAGTTAGAGCTCTGTCTGAAAGATTAATAATATTCAGTTCTTTTTGGATTGTTTCTTTTTGGTGAATGGTTTTTGGTGGAACTGGACTTGTTTCCTTGTTCTGGGTTTGTTTACCCCTGCCCCTACGGATTCTCCGCCTAAAGGGATATCTCCATTAGTGTTGTGTGGGGTGATTCTTCTTTTAAGGATTGGTTTAGGTCTTTCTGAGTTATCGCCATCTGTAATATCACAATCCTTGTCAGAATAATCGGAATCTATGATAGTGGATTTGTTCGTATTCCACATATACACAGATTTGTTTGCATAGTCTGTCAAGTCCCTCTCTATTTTCTTTTCTTTTTTATTAGCAATGCATTTTGCAAACCTGTCAACTTCTTCTTTTGTTTTTGTATAAGACTTTTGAAACTCCTTGTTACAAACTGCTGTTTGTAACTGGCCCTTTAAATGGAAAATTGCCCTGCTTCCCTGGATTTTGGAGAAGCCTATTTGCCAGCCTCCTTCCACATGACTATGGCCCCTGGAAGATTGTGCCCCTGAGGACATATTGACTTTTGTTGGGTGTGTGTGGCCCTTTAAGAACCATCTGGGGACATATTGTGACTTTGATGAACAATGTCCCTTTAAGACTATGTCCCCAGACCTGTGAAATGACTTGTCCCTGGCTTTCTCCCACTTGGTTCAGTTTCATTGTGTGCCATTAAGAGTTAAATTTTGTTCAGCTTCAAGAAACCTATTCTAAATACAAGTCTGCTGGGATTAGCTCTAATTAGGTTTAGTGATCAATTTTCCCATTGTCTAATCAGACTAGTATTGATAAGGTGGACTGCATTGTTTTATTGTGTGTAATGTTATCTGCTGAAGTAAATGTTGTGGCCTGTCAAAGGGAGTGTCTCTCTATCTAATATCAAATGTGTGATGGGGGATTTTATGCCTCCCCCTGAGAGTGTCCTGTTTGCATGTAACCTCAATAAAAAGGAGGCTGTGTGCTCCAGCACATCAGACCTATGTTGACCCTCTAACTTGAAGCTTTGACTCATGTTTGTAGGATACAGCTTATAATAACTACAGGGATTGCTATGCTCTTCATACTCCCTTAGCTACAGGGATTCCTACAGAAGGAAGAGGTTCGCCTACTGGAGCCTGGTCGTAGGTCCAGGGCGCAGAGCAGACGGCGAGATACCAGCCCAGCAGCGGTGGTTCATAGAGTCTGCATTACTGATGGTGGCTACGCAGCAGTTATAGTGTCCACGGTGCTGCTGCTCCTTTGGTGAGCGCTAGGAGCATCCTTTTCTACGGTCCAACTTCCAGCCAGCCTGGAGGCAACCGTAACATTTGGCGGCAGCGGTGGGATTGGCGTCCTAGCGCAAGGAGCAGCACCACAACAGCACTG
This sequence comes from Bombina bombina, assembly GCF_027579735.1. Lineage (NCBI taxonomy): Eukaryota > Metazoa > Chordata > Amphibia > Anura > Bombinatoridae > Bombina > Bombina bombina. The sequence continues at coordinate 607,087,731 of NC_069505.1, read as the reverse complement.
GTATCGTAGGAGAGTAATTGAGGGCAACGCTAGCCACTGCGCAGCGTCCCTACCTACAGCAGCATGGAGCTGACAAGGCACTGGTCAGAACCCTGTGAAGAGCACCTCAACCTGATCCGTCGCTATGAGGGCGCTGATTTCGTTCCAGAGGTAAAGAGGCGGCTAGTCCGATATGGTCCAGACCCTGCACAGGAGGTAGTCAGTCGCCTCATCCGGGAATTGGCTACTGAGAACGAAGCGGCACGAGCCTTTGAGCGCCAACTGTGGAGTTTGAGGGTCTGGACACCTGGTCTCCAGCGAGAAAGTGAGTCACAGGGAGCGGAGAGCAACGACCTCCCTTCCCAGCGGCAGCCAGAGTTACAGGGAGAGGAGAGCAGCGACCTCCCTCCCCAGCGGCAGTATACAGTGCAGAGGGAAGAGACAACCAGTCCCCTTCCCCAGCCAGAGATACCAGAGGCAGCAGGCCTCATAGACTGGTCCTGGGAGGACCCCCAGCAGGCAGGTGGAGATGGGACCGCAGTCTCTCTACCGGCCCTACAGGGATGCTGGGCAGGCGGCCCAGATCCCCAGCGACAGACCCAGCTACAGGGAGGGGAGAGCATCGACCTCCCTCCCCAGCCGGAGTGTGCCTTCCAGGGAGAGGAGACAACCGGTCTCTCTCCCCAGCCGCAGCATGTTCCACAGGAAGCGGAGAGCATCGACCTCCCTTCCCAACGGCTGCCGGAGTATCAGGAGGAGGAGGTAAGCCAATCTCCCCCTCCCCAGCTAACTCCTAACTTGGGCCCAGGGTTAACAGTGGAGATGTTAACCCCCACTGACCCCCACGTTCCCTTTGCCACCGGGCAGGACTATGCCCCAATTCCCCCAGCAGAAGAGCTGGCATCAGGACAGAGCACTGCTGGCCTCTGCCCTACAGACCTTGTCCTTGTTACAGGACTGGCCTGCAAACCCCTCACCCCAGCAGAAGCGCTGGCACCAGGGCAGAGTGCCGCTGGCCTCTGCCCCCCAAGTACCATCAGCTATTTGCCCAGCTGCGCCAGGAAGGCAGAGGATGCTACACTGTCATCCTATAACCTGGAACTTACAGGCCAGTGCTACTTGTTGTGGGGGGGCTGCTTTGCTGCTAGTGTTTATTTTTGGGTGGGTTGCGAGACTAACTTAGGCACTGACCGACAGAAGGTCAGGTGCCTGGTTAGTCTCCCTCCAAAAGGGGAGATATGTTACAAACTGCTGTTTGTAACTGGCCCTTTAAATGGAAAATTGCCCTGCTTCCCTGGATTTTGGAGAAGCCTATTTGCCAGCCTCCTTCCACATGACTATGGCCCCTGGAAGATTGTGCCCCTGAGGACATATTGACTTTTGTTGGGTGTGTGTGGCCCTTTAAGAACCATCTGGGGACATATTGTGACTTTGATGAACAATGTCCCTTTAAGACTATGTCCCCAGACCTGTGAAATGACTTGTCCCTGGCTTTCTCCCACTTGGTTCAGTTTCATTGTGTGCCATTAAGAGTTAAATTTTGTTCAGCTTCAAGAAACCTATTCTAAATACAAGTCTGCTGGGATTAGCTCTAATTAGGTTTAGTGATCAATTTTCCCATTGTCTAATCAGACTAGTATTGATAAGGTGGACTGCATTGTTTTATTGTGTGTAATGTTATCTGCTGAAGTAAATGTTGTGGCCTGTCAAAGGGAGTGTCTCTCTATCTAATATCAAATGTGTGATGGGGGATTTTATGCCTCCCCCTGAGAGTGTCCTGTTTGCATGTAACCTCAATAAAAAGGAGGCTGTGTGCTCCAGCACATCAGACCTATGTTGACCCTCTAACTTGAAGCTTTGACTCATGTTTGTAGGATACAGCTTATAATAACTACAGGGATTGCTATGCTCTTCATACTCCCTTAGCTACAGGGATTCCTACAGAAGGAAGAGGTTCGCCTACTGGAGCCTGGTCGTAGGTCCAGGGCGCAGAGCAGACGGCGAGATACCAGCCCAGCAGCGGTGGTTCATAGAGTCTGCATTACTGATGGTGGCTAAGCAGCAGTTATAGTGTCCACGGTGCTGCTGCTCCTTTGGTGAGCGCTAGGAGCATCCTTTTCTACGGTCCAACTTCCAGCCAGCCTGGAGGCAACCGTAACACTCCTCTTTTAGTTCATACTGTTTTAATTCCTCACCAATTTTAGTTATTTCCTCATTCAATTCGTTTAACTTATCTTTCTCATGCTCTATGAGATAGCCTATAAGTTTCAATGAGCATTCAGTTAATGCCTCTTCCCACTTAGATTTTAACGTGGGTTTTAGATCTTGGAATGCTGGGAATAATTTGAGTCTCAGACCCCTAGGTATTACTTGGTTGTCATTGTAAAAATTGAACATTCCTATGTTCCATTGTCTTTTAATCTGACGTTTGCGAATACGTTTCAAATTTTTTAGAGATAATAATGGCAGCCTTTAATTTGGGGACAGAAATGCTCCAGTGGTCTGAAGATATCAAAAAACTGACAGTTGAATTACAAAGTAAAAGCAATATAGATAGTGCTAATTTGGGGGAATGGTTATTATCTCTAAAAAATTTGAAACGTATTCGCAAACGTCAGATTAAAAGACAATGGAACATAGGAAAGAAAGATAAGTTAAACGAATTGAATGAGGAAATAACTAAAATTGGTGAGGAATTAAAACAGTATGAACTAAAAGAGGAGTTTCAAAAGTCTTATACAAAAACAAAAGAAGAAGTTGACAGGTTTGCAAAATACATTGCTAATAAAAAAGAAAAGAAAATAGAGAGGGACTTGACAGACTATGCAAACAAATCTGTGTATATGTGGAATACGAACAAATCCACTATCATAGATTCCGATTATTCTGACAAGGATTGTGATATTACAGATGGCGATAACTCAGAAGATGAGTTAAGACCTAAACCAATCCTTAAAAGAAGAATCACCCCACACAACACTAATGGAGATATCCCTTTAGGCGGAGAATCCGTAGGGGCAGGGGTAAACAAACCCAGAACAAGGAAACAAGTCCAGTTCCACCAAAAACCATTCACCAAAAAGAAACAATCCAAAAAGAACTGAATATTATTAATCTTTCAGACAGAGCTCTAACTGAAATACAAATTTCAGTATTGAAAAAAGGCTTGTCATTTGTTCCAACAGCCACACTAGACAAGTTTGAAACCATTAAAGACGTACACCTTTTTACACGTAAATTACTGCTTAAGAAATACTTTGCACCTAACAGAGAAATAGAAGGTTTAAATGCTGATGATGCTACTGCTATCAGAAACCTAATATCTTTATTAGAAGACTCAGAAACTAATCCAAATGAGATAACAGATAAGGATAATAAATGGCGTGAAATTTTAAAGACCAAATCTAGCTTTATACCACCAACAAGTATTTCTCACAATACTATTACATTCTTAGATTTAGTATGCAAGGATATATTAGCTATCTCTTCAGATATTGATAAATCACTGAATAATCTATCTGAACAAGAGAAACTTGCACTAAAATCAATAAATCAATGGACTGATGTCCAAATCAAACAGAGTGATAAGGGTGGGAATATTGTTATATGGCCTACCGAAATGTATATAGCAGAGGTCAAGAAACAACTCCATAATCCTAAAAACTATAAAAATCTCTTTGGAAATCCAACAGAAGATTTTCTTAAACAGTACAACAGATTAATTAAACAGGCAACAGCTGAAGGCATTATTGACAAAAAGGAATTTCAATACTTAGATGTCAAAAACCCCAAGATAGCAACGCTCTATCTACTACCCAAAATCCACAAAAATCAGAAATGCCCTCCAGGAAGACCCATTGTCTCGGGCATTGGGTCCTTAACGGAGAAGGCCTCTAAATATGTGGATGCAAGACTCAGGTACATTGTATATTCATTGCCCTCCTACACGAAGGACACAATGCACATTCTCAATAAGATAAACACACTGACTATAACCCCTCAATCGATTCTCGTCACTTGTGACGTGGAGTCACTGTATACAAGCATTGACAAACAATGGGGATGTAGAGCTGTTTCCCACTTTCTAACAAAGAATCAGACTTTATCCAATGAATCCAAACAATTCATTATGGATTTACTGGAATTCACTTTGGATCATAATTACTTTGTTTTTGATGGGAGATTTTATTTGCAGCTGTGTGGAACAGCAATGGGGACCTCTTGTGCCCCTACTTATGCTAATATATACCTGGGCTGGTGGGAGGAAACTGTAGTTTTTAACAGCAATCTTCTACAGTATACCAAATACATTACCCACTGGTCCAGGTATATAGATGACATTTTCTTCGTGTGGGAGGGATCTATAGAAACACTCAATGAGTTCATTTTGCTCCTTAACAACAATTCTTTTGGGCTTTTTCTAACTATGACACAGGATTACCACAAGGTGGAGTTCCTGGACTTAGTTATTAAGAAAGTGAATGACCATTTAGAAACAGATTCCTTTAGGAAACCGACTGCAACAAATAACATTTTGCATGCGCAGAGCTTTCTTCATCCAAACACAATAAAAAGCCTGCCAATAGGAGAATACCTAAGGATTCGCAGGAATAGTTCATCTATTGAATCATTCCAAAAAGCAGCAAATGAACTAAGAGATAGATTGCTACAACGAGGGTATTCAAAGAAATCCTTAAAGAGAGCCTATCAGCGAGCAATAAATAAGAATAGACAGGAATTATTAGAACCCAAAAAATCAGAGGATAATTTCAACTCTTTGAGATTTATCTCAACTTATTCCAGTCAAAGCAATCAAGTATCCAACATAATACTCAAACACTGGCATATTTTACAATCTGATGACCAGTTAAACTCTATAATCCCTACAAAACCCCAATTCACATATAGAAGAGCAGGCAACCTGAGTGACCAGCTAACCCAAAGCCATTTTGATAGAAATGCAAAAAAAAAACCCTCTTTACAAAGGTTCAATAGCATGTGGAAACTGTAAAATATGTACACACATGGTAAAAAAGAAAGTAATGATGGACAGATTCAATAAACGGTGGACCATCCAGAGCCACATAACTTGTAAAACTCCTAATGTCATATACTGCTTAACCTGCAGCTGTAATTTATTATATGTAGGTATGACCACAAGACCTATGGGAAAGAGGATGACGGAACATCTTAGTAATATTCGAAATGCTGCGAAAGATACTGAAAATGGCAAACAAATTACAAGTGTTGCGAGACATTTCTTATACCATCATAAGGGTAAAACCAGTACATTCAGATGTTGGGGTTTAGAAAGCATACGCCCAGGCATTCGTGGAGGAAATATAGAAACAATTTTGCTCCAAAAAGAAGCAAAATGGATATTCAATTTGGATTGTGTGATGCCACAGGGCATGAATGAGAATAATAATTTTTGGGTCTTCCTGTGAATTCGATACAACTGTAAATAATTTTGTAAATAATAGTGTACATATGTAAGAGTTTCATAAAATATCTCTATCTAGACGTGCACCCAGAATTCCCAAGTAAAAGATTTTTTGGATCATAATAACATATGTTGAAAATCAATGAGACAAGAAGTATATATGAACTATTGATATATGCCTTAGGATATGTTTTGTTTTCAAACCTAAAAATAAACCTAAGTATAGATGAGAGACATAACTAAGTCTTCAAGGGATTGACCTAAGTACATAGAAGATGCTTCAATTTTGTGATATAACAAACATTCTGAATTTGTCTCATACTACAATAAACAAAAATATTATTTATCTAGGTGGTGTTTCGCAATCACAAGATAATAAAAACCTTGTTTGATTAACATCATAATACTATCAGGTTAACCATGTTTTCAGTTTGATCGAAGGCAATTCATGTTCATAATATTTTTAATCTTGTCCTACACGAGCAGTATAATAGAATCTTGTGACTAATGTGCATAGGTAAAAGTCATAGCATACCCTGAGTCTGTGTCAATGGTGCACAGCTTACAATTTCATGTTTGACTAACAACATTGATTTTCTAGTATACGATATCCATAATGCCTTTTACTAATGGGGATGACAATATGGTATCGAGTAGAACCACAGAGAGTAGAAAGGGTTAATATAATCCATCTCTCTAAATTGCTGCCATTCTGCACTCGATACCGATAAAAGTAGATTTTTTCTTTAAAGGGTGCACGCAAGGATAAGAGATATAGATGAGTGAAGTAAAATAATCGCTATACTATCAGTCCTTTCTGTAATACAGTGCAAAGCATAACAACATAAATAATATGGGTGAATCCTGATTGGATAGTAACAATGTTATCACAGCCATTCCGGAATAACGTACCAATGAAATATATGTGTGCAGCACAGCACTGATGATTGGCTCTGAAGGGGGCGTATGCAATAATCACGCCCCCATTGGTCCCTGTTACACAGAACTGGGCTATTTAAAGCGGTTTCAGCTTCACACTCGGCTTGTCATTTTTAAGATAACACATTGAGAAAGGCCGCTACTCGGCCGAAACGCGTTTGTGTGCTAATTTTAGCTTAACTACTTTAAGTTTGGCTTTGTTTTTAATACTAACTATATCGCTCCTACGCTTAGCAATAGATTGCACAAGATTTTACAGGAGCACTCAGCCATCCCTGGCACCTGAAGCCGGCGTATCCTGTTACCGGCCAGGAATACAGGGGGGTGGTTTGAGCTGCATTCTATCTCTGGGTGCTGCAGTCTATTGTGCACAAGCGATCTGTTAGGGGTTCTGTATATGGATTAGTTTGGTTTATAATAGTGATTAATAAAGTAAGGTTTTTTTTTAACTGATTTACACACACAGTAGTTGAATAATTTCAATGCTACTACCTTCTATATAGGAAATGACTGCTACTTAACCCCTTCTTGTCCTTGTCTTTCCCCTTCCCTTATTATCCTATATAAATTATATACCAGCACTTATAACAATGATGCCTATATACATTATATACCAGCACTTATAACAATGATGCCTATATACATTATATACCAGCACTTATAACAATGATACCTATATAAATTATATACCAGCACTTATAACAATGATGTCTATATAAATTATATACCAGCACTTATAACAATGATGACTATATAAATTATATACCAGCACTTATAACAATGATGCCTATATAAATTATATACCAGCACTTATAACAATGATGTCTATATAAATTATATACCAGCACTTATAACAATGATGCCTATATACATTATATACCAGCACTTATAACAATGATGCCTATATAAATTATATACCAGCACTTATAACAATGATGCCTATATAAATTATATACCAGCACTTATAACAATGATGCCTATATAAATTATATACCAGCACATATAACAATGATGCCTATATAAATTATATACCAGCACTTATCACAATGATGCCTATATAAATTATATACCAGCACTTATAACAATGATACCTATATAAATTATATACCAGCACTTATAACAATGATACCTATATAAATTATATACCAGCACTTATAACAATGATGCCTATATAAATTATATACCAGCACTTATAACAATGATACCTATATACATTATATACCAGCACTTATAACAATGATACCTATATACATTATATACCAGCACTTATAACAATGATGCCTATATACATTATATACCAGCACTTATAACAATGATGCCTATATACATTATATACCAGCACTTATAACAATGATACCTATATACATTATATACCAGCACTTATAACAATGATGCCTATATACATTATATACCAGCACTTATAACAATGATGCCTATATAAATTATATACCAGCACTTATAACAATGATACCTATATAAATTATATACCGGCACTTATAACAATGATGCCTATATAAATTATATACCAGCACTTATAACAATGATGCCTATATAAATTATATACCAGCACTTATAACAATGATGCCTATATACATTATATACCAGCACTTATAACAATGATGCCTATATAAATTATATACCAGCACTTATAACAATGATGACTATATAAATTATATACCAGCACTTATAACAATGATGCCTATATAAATTATATACCAGCACTTATAACAATGATGCCTATATAAATTATATACCAGCACTTATAACAATGATGCCGATATAAATTATATACCAGCACTTATAACAATGATGCCTATATACATTATATACCAGCACTTATAACAATGATACCTATATACATTATATACCAGCACTTATAACAATGATGCCTATATAAATTATATACCAGTACTTATAACAATGATGCCTATATACATTATATACCAGCACTTATAACAATGATACCTATATAAATTATATACCAGCACTTATAACAATGATGCCTATATAAATTATATACCAGCACTTATAACAATGATGCCTATATAAATTATATACCAGCACTTATAACAATGATACCTATATAAATTATATACCAGCACTTATAACAATGATACCTATATAAATTATATACCAGCACTTATAACAATGATGCCTATATAAATTATATACCAGCACTTATAACAATGATACCTATATACATTATATACCAGCACTTATAACAATGATACCTATATACATTATATACCAGCACTTATAACAATGATGCCTATATACATTATATACCAGCACTTATAACAATGATGCCTATATAAATTATATACCAGCACTTATAACAATGATGCCGATATAAATTATATACCAGCACTTATAACAATGATACCTATATACATTATATACCAGCACTTATAACAATGATGCCTATATACATTATATACCAGCACTTATAACAATGATGCCTATATACATTATATACCAGCACTTATAACAATGATGCCGATATAAATTATATACCAGCACTTATAACAATGATACCTATATACATTATATACCAGCACTTATAACAATGATGCCTATATAAATTATATACCAGCACTTATAACAATGATGCCTATATAAATTATATACCAGCACTTATAACAATGATACCTATATAAATTATATACCGGCACTTATAACAATGATGCCTATATAAATTATATACCAGCACTTATAACAATGATGCCTATATACATTATATACCAGCACTTATAACAATGATGCCTATATAAATTATATACCAGCACTTATAACAATGATGACTATATAAATTATATACCAGCACTTATAACAATGATGCCTATATGAATTATATACCAGCACTTATAACAATGATGCCGATATAAATTATATACCAGCACTTATAACAATGATACCTATATACATTATATACCAGCACTTATAACAATGATACCTATATACATTATATACCAGCACTTATAACAATGATGCCTATATAAATTATATACCAGCACTTATATCAATGATGCCTATATACATTATATACCAGCACTTATAACAATGATACCTATATAAATTATATACCAGCACTTATAACAATGATACCTATATACATTATATACCAGCACTTATAACAATGATGCCTATATACATTATATACCAGCACTTATAACAATGATGCCTATATAAATTATATACCAGCACTTATAACAATGATGCCTATATAAATTATATACCAGCACTTATAACAATGATGCCTATATAAATTATATACCAGCACTTATAACAATGATGCCTATATAAATTATATACCAGCACTTATAACAATGATGCCTATATAAATTATATACCAGCACTTATAACAATGATGCCTATATAAATTATATACCAGCACTTATAACAATGATGTCTATATAAATTATATACCAGCACTTATAACAATGATGCCTATATACATTATATACCAGCACTTATAACAATGATGCCTATATACATTATATACCAGCACTTATAACAATGATACCTATATAAATTATATACCAGCACTTATAACAATGATGTCTATATAAATTATATACCAGCACTTATAACAATGATGCCTATATACATTATATACCAGCACTTATAACAATGATACCTATATACATTATATACCAGCACTTATAACAATGATGCCTATATAAATTATATACCAGCACTTATAACAATGATGTCTATATAAATTATATACCAGCACTTATAACAATGATGCCTATATACATTATATACCAGCACTTATAACAATGATACCTATATACATTATATACCAGCACTTATAACAATGATGCCTATATAAATTATATTCCAGCACTTATAACAATGATGCCTATATAAATTATATACCAGCACTTATAACAATGATGCCTATATAAATTATATACCAGCACTTATAACAATGATACCTATAAATTATATACCAGCACTTATAACAATGATGCCTATATACATTATATACCAGCACTTATAACAATGATGCCTATATACATTATATACCAGCACTTATAACAATGATACCTATATACATTATATACCAGCACTTATAACAATGATGCCTATATAAATTATATACCAGCACTTATAACAATGATGCCTATATAAATTATATACCAGCACTTATAACAATGATACCTATATAAATTATATACCAGCACTTATAACAATGATACCTATATAAATTATATACCAGCACTTATAACAATGATGCCTATATAAATTATATACCAGCACTTATAACAATGATACCTATATACATTATATACCAGCACTTATAACAATGATACCTATATACATTATATACCAGCACTTATAACAATGATGCCTATATAAATTATATACCAACACTTATAACAATGATGCCTATATAAATTATATACCAGCACTTATAACAATGATGCCTATATAAATTATATACCAGCACTTATAACAATGATGCCTATATAAATTATATACAAGCACTTATAACAATGATGCCAATATAAATTATATACCAGCACTTATAACAATGATTCCTATATAAATTATATACCAGCACTTATAACAATGATGCCTATATACATTATATACCAGCACTTATAACAATGATGCCTATATAAATTATATACCAGCACTTATAACAATGATGCCTATATAAATTATATACCAGCACTTATAACAATGATGTCTATATAAATTATATACCAGCACTTATAACAATGATGCCTATATACATTATATACCAGCACTTATAACAATGATGCCGATATAAATTATATACCAGCACTTATAACAATGATACCTATATACATTATATACCAGCACTTATAACAATGATGCCTATATACATTATATACCAGCACTTATAACAATGATGCCTATATATATTATATACCAGCACTTATAACAATGATGCCTATATACATTATATACCAGCACTTATAACAATGATGCAGATATAAATTATATACCAGCACTTATAACAATGATACCTATATACATTATATACCAGCACTTATAACAATGATACCTATATAAATTATATACCGGCACTTATAACAATGATGCCTATATAAATTATATACCAGCACTTATAACAATGATGCCTATATAAAATATATACCAGCACTTATAACAATGATGCCTATATATATTATATACCAGCACTTATAACAATGATGCCTATATAAATTATATACCAGCACTTATAACAATGATGACTATATAAATTATATACCAGCACTTATAACAATGATACCTATATAAATTATATACCAGCACTTATAACAATGATGCCTATATAAATTATATACCAGCACTTATAACAATGATGCCGATATAAATTATATACCAGCACTTATAACAATGATGCCTATATACATTATATACCAGCACTTATAACAATGATACCTTTATAAATTATATACCAGCACTTATAACAATGATACCTATATACATTATATACCAGCACGTATAACAATGATGCCTATATAAATTATATACCAGCACTTATAACAATGATGCCTATATACATTATATACCAGCACTTATAACAATGATACCTTTATAAATTATATACCAGCACTTATAACAATGATACCTATATACATTATATACCAGCACTTATAACAATGATGCATATATACATTATATACCAGCACTTATAACAATGATGCCTATATAAATTATATACCAGCACTTATAACAATGATGCCTATATAAATTATATACCAGCACTTATAACAATAATGCCTATATAAATTATATACCAGCACTTATAACAATGATGCCTATATAAATTATATACCAGCACTTATAACAATGATGCCTATATAAATTATATACCAGCACTTATAACAATGATGCCTATATAAATTATATACCAGCACTTATAACAATGATGTCTATATAAATTATATACCAGCACTTATAACAATGATGCCTATAATCATTATATACCAGCACTTATAACAATGATTCCTATATACATTATATACCAGCACTTATAACAATGATACCTATATAAATTATATACCAGCACTTATAACAATGATGCCTATATACATTATATACCAGCACTTATAACAATGATACCTATATACATTATATACCAGCACTTATAACAATGATGCCTATATAAATTATATACCAGCACTTATAACAATGATGCCTATATAAATTATATACCAGCACTTATAACAATGATGTCTATATAAATTATATACCAGCACTTATAACAATGATGCCTATATAAATTATATACCAGCACTTATAACAATGATGCCTATATAAATTATATACCAGCACTTATAACAATGATACCTATATACATTATATACCAGCACTTATAACAATGATGCCTATATAAATTATATACCAGCACTTATAACAATGATGCCTATATAAATTATATACCAGCACTAATAACAATGATGTCTATATAAATTATATACCAGCACTTATAACAATGATGCCTATATACATTATATACCAGCACTTATAACAATGATACCTATATACATTATATACCAGCACTTATAACAATGATGCCTATATAAATTATATACCAGCACTTATAACAATGAAGCCTATATAAATTATAAAGCAGCACTTATAACAATGATGCCTATATAAATTATATACCAGCACATATAACAATGATGCCTATATAAATTATATTCCAGCACTTATAACAATGATGCCTATATAAATTATATACCAGCACTTATAACAATGATACCTATATAAATTATATACCAGCACTTATAACAATGATACCTATATAAATTATATACCAGCACTTATAAAAATGATGCCTATATACATTATATACCAGCACTTATAACAATGATGCCTATATACATTATATACCAGCACTTATAACAATGATACCTATATACATTATATACCAGCACTTATAACAATGATGCCTATATAAATTATATACCAGCACTTATAACAATGATGTCTATATAAATTATATACCAGCACTTATAACAATGATGCCTATATAAATTATATACCAGCACTTATAACAATGATACCTATATAAATTATATACCAGCACTTATAACAATGATGCCTATATAAATTATATATCAGCACTTATAACAATGATGCCTATATAAATTATATACCAGCACTTATAACAAAGGAAATGTAAGGCAAATTGCGAGGAATGCACATAAGGGTTAAGGCCAAGACGGAGGAGGGGAGTGTTGTGTTGTGTGTGTGAAACAATGTTGCAGAAAGAGAGGAGGGGTTCCAGCTTACCTTTTTAAGCCCAGTGCAGGAAGCACATGTCCTCTTTCTGCTGTTTTTCTCAAAGTTTTCACATGAGACGTTCAAGGAGATCTAAAGCACCTCCAAAGCGAATCATGGAGGCTGGGGAGGAACCTGCAGAGAGAGAAGTTGTTGAAGACAGCGATGAAGCAGCTGAGTGGATCCCTCCATCGCCAGAAACGGTGGGTCGAACCCCTTTACTTCCCTCCCTTTCCCCTTCACTTGATCAATCCTCCGGGGAGGTTGGGGGTAGTGGTGGGGAGATTTCAGATAGGGCCCTACTGGAGGTGCTGGCATTAGTGAGCAATATGGGGGGTAGTGCTGGGCATCCAGATGGCGCGTCTGAGCCCGTCGGCCATGCGGCCGGGAGTGAGCCCTCTTTTCGGGGGGTTAGTTCTGACATAGGCCCCAATTTAGTTACCACGTCGGGCCCTGCCGGGCCCGTTTCTGGCCTTCGCAGGCCCACATGTCCCCCTAAAGTAGCCGGTAAAGCGGGGGTCCCCGCTAGGCCCGCTATGTGGTCTACAGCCGCTAGCTCCTCTGTCCCCTGCTCTCCGGTCCCCCTGGCTGGGCCTCCCTCCCCTCGCGTGGTCGCGGCGGGCCCTTCTCGGCCTTGTGGCGTTCCGGTCCCCGGCCCCTACGGGCCTTGCTCTTTTGCCCCAATAGTTGGTAGTTTTAGTGGGAGCAGTTCGGCCTTACCTCCGACGTCGTCTCCGGTGTCTCAGGACTCCATCGCGGCCGCGGTATCCCTTTTCCAGATGTGGGCATCTTCTTTGTCGGGGTCTCCGGGTGCGTCCCACGTGGTCCTTGGTCCTCCGGCGGTGGTTGCGCAGGCTCCCGCGTCGACTGTTCCTCCATCGGCGGCGACTTCCGGTTTGCGGTCCTCCGAGGGCGGGACTTCCGGTGACGTCATTTCCGATGACGTCACTGCCGGTCCCGCCATTTGTCAGCGGTCATCGAAGCGGAGCAGGTCGAGTTCCCCGCGCGGCGTCCAAGGTAAGAGAGGAGTGCCGCGGGGGGGAACTTATGCTCCGGGGGGCAATTCTGCTGATGCAATGGGGTCTACAGGGGCAGCACTTGTGGGGGTTGATCTTCACGAGGGGGCTAATGGTGAATCAATGGAGGAATTACCTCAGGGGGGGCATTTCTCTGGCCAAATGAACCCGGGGGTCCCTGTTGGAGGCCCCCGTGGGCAGGTTGCAAAGGGTATTACGGCCCGGCAAAGGGCAAAGGCCCCGTCGGGCAGTAATCCTCGTCAAGGGGCAAAGGCCCCATTGGGCAATTATAAAGGTGTCGCAGCACCTATTGGGCACGCTAGGAGTATGCCTAAGAGCGCTGGCAGTAATAGTGAGGTTTCTTTGGGCAAAGGCGGCGCCCGTGCAGGCGGCGCTTTTGGCGCGCAAATTAGTGGGAGTGTAGGGGCTAGGCCTCAGGCTCCGGGCGCATCCCCGGCAGCAGCGAGGAAGGTGGTAACTAGGTCTTCTACCAAACATGGTTCACCAGAACAGTTTCAGAGTTTAGATTTAGCGGTTGCATCCACTAGACGTAAGAAAGCCACCCCTATCACTCAGAAGTCAGTACATTTTAGTGAAGAGATAGAGGACTTTACAGAAGATGAGCAGGGTGTGTATGATGATGTTGCAAGTGGCGAAGACAACCATGATGTGTGTGAGGGGATGCATGAACGGTCTGGGCACAGGGGGAGGGGTAGAGCAGACCTTCCCCTTCGTGGTACTCCTCTCTGGCAATCTCTTTTGCAGGAAAGCGACATGGCTACGTCAGGAGATTCAGGCAGCGGGTTGGAGAGAGGTGCTGAGAGCGGCCAGGACTCCATGGTGTCAGAGGATGAGCGTCCTTCTACTTCGGGAGTCGTGGCGATTCCAAACAGGACTGGTGTGAGAGATGGTGAGTCCTCAGTTTCAGTGGGGTTGCGGGGTTTTACCTCATCCTCGGATGATTCTGGGTCAGAAAATGACAAGGAACTGGGGTTGCATGGGAAGGGCAATAAAAGAATGTATAAGATGCTTAGATGGTTAACTGATGAGAAGAGATCAGAAAAAGGGGGTTTGCGTGACCGTCATGACTATATTGCCTCTGGTAGGTCCGACAGGGCTGCCCCACCCAGACTTCGCATAAGTGGGGTGGGGAGGCCTGTTAATCGGAAGGTGGCACTCCAAGGGGATACTAGATCCTGGTCTTCTTATGATCTGCACGAGCATTTGAAGACTAAGACAGTACGGAGAATTCAAGAGGGTAAATTTGTTAACATCTTCGAGCTCTCGGTGGAAGCCCTAAGGCAGAAAGCGAGAGCGGAGGATGGGACAGGCCCCAAGAAGTACCAGCGCCCAGATACATTTCACGAATGGCGCCGGTGTTTCAGGATCTATGCGTCCTGCTATTTGCAAAAATGGCCGGACCAGTGTTTAGCCGTGTTGAAATACATGGAAAACATGGAGATCATTGCTGATAATTATCGCGATGGTGCCTGGCGGGATTACGATGAGGAGTTCCGCAGAAAGATGGTGGGTAATCCACTGTTGGATTTCGGGTGCGTAGAAATGCAACTCTGGGCCCGGCTGGGTCCCGAGAAATCACTAGGTACTGCGGGGGCCCCGGCGGGTGCAACGCAGTTTCGACCCGCAAATAGATTTCGCAGACGCCCAGCTGGGGTTTGTTGGAAATTCCAGGACAAGCAATGCACGTTGGGAACCGCGTGTTCCTTTCGGCACGCTTGTCGCATCTGCGGGGGATTTCACCCTGCCGCGGACTGCGTTAAAAAAGGGGAGAGACAGGACAGGACTGGGCCAAGAGGCCCTGCTGTCGCTAAGAGCGGACACCCCGCTGAAGGTGGCCGCAATTAGTAAGTGGCTCACGCTATACCCCGATAGGGTAACGGCGGCCTTGTTGGAGTCAGGGCTCCGGGAAGGTTTTGTTATCCCCGTACAAGGTCCGGTTTCGGGTGCGGCTTCTCGCAGGAACCTGAAATCTGCCTCCCTTTTCCCGGAGGTATTGAAGGAGAAATTGGGTAAGGAAGTTTCACTGGGTAGAATGGCTGGCCCGTTTAGGGAAAAACCTATGCCGGGATTGGTTATCTCGCCTCTAGGGGTCGTGCCCAAGAAAGACCCAGGAAAGTTTAGGATGATACAACATCTCTCATACCCAAAGGGAAAGTCAGTCAATGACGCCATTCCTCAGGACTTAAGTACCGTATATTACCAGTCATTTGATGATGCCTTGCAAGTAGTACGCAGATCGGGTCATGGGGCTTTACTGGCCAAGCTTGACATCGAGTCTGCTTTCAGACTCTTGCCGATTCACCCCGCATCATTTTACTTAATGGGTTGTTTTTTCAACGGACACTATTATGTTGACCGTTGTTTGCCCATGGGGTGTTCCATTTCCTGCGCCTATTTTGAGGCGTTTAGTTCCTTCTTGCATTGGGCCGTGGCGGAAGTGACAGGAGAGGATAGGATTGCTCACTACTTGGACGACTTTCTCCTGGTCGGCAGACAGGGGTCTAGGGAATGTGAGCTGCTCCTTTACGCCATGCGGCTGTTGATGGAGAAATTTGGAGTCCCCTTAGCAGAAGACAAATCGGAGGGCCCTTGCACTTGTCTAACCTTCCTGGGTATCGAAATTGATTCGGTAGCCCAGGAATGTAGGCTTCCGGTTGATAAGGTACAGAAGATGTTGGCAGCAGTCAGGAGCCTCGCAGCGGCGCAGTTTTGCACGCTGAAAGAGCTCCAATCGGTTTTGGGTCTGCTCAACTTTGCAGGGAGGGTCATCCCGATGGGGAGGATTTTCCTGAAAAGAATGGAGCGCTTGTTGCCGGGAGTTACTTCCCCTAAGGCCAAACTAATGGTTAATAGTGACATGAGGGAAGACCTCCGTGTCTGGGATCTGTTCCTCAGGGATTTCAATGGGATCTGTATTTGGAGAACCCCCCAGACTCCGGCGCGAGAACTGCACCTCTTTACTGATGCTGCTGGGGGTTTTGGATACGGCGCCTATCTCAATGGCGAGTGGAGCGCCGAACCTTGGCCGGCAGAGTGGGCGGCCAGGGGCCTGACCAGGAACCTGTGCCTTCTAGAGCTTTTCCCCATTCTGGTGGCGTTGGAGATCTGGGGGGACAAGCTCGAGAACCGCTCCGTCATTTTTTGGACGGACAATTTGAGCGTGGTTTACGCCATTAACGGTCTCTCTTCGTCCTCACCACCAGTAATTCGATATCTGAGAATTCTGGTTTTGAGATGCCTCAAGCGGAACATTGAGTTTCGGGCTAGGCATGTCCCAGGAGTTAAAAACGTTATTGCTGATGCACTATCTCGCTTTCAATGGGAAAATTTTAGGAAATGTGCTCCTGAGGCTGCCACTCATGGCTTTCCCTGTCCCCCTTTTCTTTGGCAGGTGGCTTTGGATGGCAGTCCCTGATTCCGGTGCTTAAGGCGTCCCTGGCACCTTCCACTTGGAAGTCCTATATAAGGTACTGGGAAGAATGGGTATTCTTCTGCGATGTCCAAGGATTTCCTTCTTGTGCTGGTGAGCAGGACTGGCTATTGCGCTGGCTCGCGGAGCTTAGGGCTAAGTTAGCTAAGAAAGGGGCGGTATCCGCGCGGTTGGCGGCGGTGTCCTTTTTCTGTAAACTATTCACGCTGACGGACTCTTCCAAAACGTTTTTGATTCGTCAAATACTGAGGGGTTGGGGAAGGTCGGAAGTGCGGCGTCCAGACGTTAGGGAACCCATAACGGCGGACAGGTTGGTCCTCCTGCTTCGTGTTTTACCGGAGGTATGTTCCTCAGACTACGAGGTGCGGCTTTTTTCAGCGGCGTTCGCCATGGCGTTTCATGGTGCTCTCCGAGTGGGGGAATTGGTCCCCCAGTCTAAGTTGGCGAAAGTGGGTGGCGTCCTGGCGGAGCACGTCAGGTTTACGGATAATGGGGTATTACTTTTCATCCCTCGATCGAAAGTCGATCAAGATGGTAGGGGGGCCTGGCTGTCGCTACCCGCGCATGCGGGTTCCGCCTGCTGCCCTAGTGCACTGTTGAAGACCTTCTCGGACAGGCGTCCAGTGGGTGCGGTTAGATTTTTAATTCATCAGGATGGTACCCCCCTGACGAGGTTTCAATTTCGGAAGGTTTTGGGGTGGGCGGCTAAAAAAGTGGGCTTGAATCCCAATACTATAGCTCCTCACTCCTTTAGGGTTGGAGCTGCTACGACGGCGGCGACTTTAGGCTGGTCGGCTGACCGCATAATGGCGCTTGGGAGGTGGAAGTCTAAGAGGTATCAGATTTACGTTAGGCCACTTATATCCCAATGTTAATATTTGCTGGTTGATAATGTTGCACACTGCGTTGCCATTATATGCCCTAACTCTTGTTTCTATTGCAGGGCCTAGAAGTGGGCCACTTCGTGCCTGGATCGTTGGGCACTCATTCGTACACTGGGCGGCTATCCGAGCGGCATCGCAACCTGGAGGGCAGCAGCTTGGGTTCTCATTCTCCAGGGTGGTAGTTAGGTGGTTAGGGAGGAGAGGCCTTTGCTGGGCAGATCTGCCTGGGTTACTGCAATCCGCCATGAGGCGGTGGGAGAAACCCCATGTGCTGATCATCCACTTAGGTGGGAATGATCTCGGCTCAATTCCCGGCCGGGACTTGAGCGCAGTGATCCAATCAGATCTGCGCACCTTTAAAGCTTGGTTGCCTGGTGTGAGAATGGGCTGGTCAAACATTATACCGAGGTTGACGTGGAGACACATGGCCAATCATAGGGCAGCGTTCCAAGTTCGCAAGAAGCTCAATAGAGATGTTAGGAAGCTTATGTGCGAGCTAGGTGGTTTTGTTGTGGAACACAAGTTCATTACGGCCGCTGACCGTAGCCTGTACCGAGGCGACGGGGTCCATCTTACGGACCATGGCATGGACCTGTTTATTGAAGATATACGTCAGTCCCTACTCCTATTTGTGTGAGTTGGGTGGCGGCGAGAGTGGCCCTTGATATTCGGGCGATCTCGTGGCGGGTGGACAGTGTCCGGGGGCAGGATGTGATCGAGGTAGAGTGACGGCACTTCCGGCCAGGGATGAAGTCCCCAGACGCGCGTCTGGGGTGTTCCCTGCCCGTGTGATTACGATGCCGAGAATTCCCTGTTTTATAGTATTGAGCTACGCTCTGCTTCTTCTCCTGCGCCCTGGTACTGCCCATCTTGTTAGCATGGGTTACTACGTTTTAGCTAGTACCTGATTGCCGCCCCCCTGGTCCATGTTTATTCAGACGGTCGTTAGTTCTTGTGTTGCTACAATAAACGTGACCTGCGGGTTTTCTCTAACCATAAAAAGTTGTTGTGTCGTTATTTTGTGTGTTATTTATTTCTACGTTTAGAAACTAAGTTGAGTTTATGTTAAACCAAGAATGTATATAGTTATAAGTTATTCTTTCCACAGAGGAGGATATGGCATTTAATCCCTTAAGGAAATGTAAGGCAAATTGCCTGGAATGCACATAAGGGTTAAGGCCAAGACGGAGGAGGGGAGTGTTGTGTTGTGTGTGTGAAACAATGTTGCAGAAAGAGAGGAGGGGTTCCAGCTTACCTTTTTAAGCCCAGTGCAGGAAGCACATGTCCTCTTTCTGCTGTTTTTCTCAAAGTTTTCCCCACCCTTCCCTCCCTTTGTTTATTATTTTGCAATCAGTAGGGGGATCCGTCCTTATGGTGGTCCCCAGGGACTAGGGCTATCCGAAGGCTTGATGAGGGCTAGCCAGCCTATTTCTGTAAGTCCAAGGACGTTAAGTTTCAGCTCCCCAGGTATTTCAATCTGGTTTACGCACCTTTTTGATCCTGGCCCTTACTGGTACGGAGTGGTGGTTTGCACCCTGGGCTGGCGGGTGGACAGTGTCCGGGGGCAGGATGTGATCGAGGTAGAGTGACGGCACTTCCGGCCAGGGATGAAGTCCCCAGACGCGCGTCTGGGGTGTTCCCTGCCCGTGTGATTACGATGCCGAGAATTCCCTGTTTTATAGTATTGAGCTACGCTCTGCTTCTTCTCCTGCGCCCTGGTACTGCCCATCTTGTTAGCATGGGTTACTACGTTTTAGCTAGTACCTGATTGCCGCCCCCCTGGTCCATGTTTATTCAGACGGTCGTTAGTTCTTGTGTTGCTACAATAAACGTGACCTGCGGGTTTTCTCTAACCATAAAAAGTTGTTGTGTCGTTATTTTGTGTGTTATTTATTTCTACGTTTAGAAACTAAGTTGAGTTTATGTTAAACCAAGAATGTATATAGTTATAAGTTATTCTTTCCACAGAGGAGGATATGGCATTTAATCCCTTATGATGCCTATATAAATTATATACCAGCACTTATAACAATGATGCCTATATAAATTATATACCAGCACTTATAACAATGATACCTATATAAATTATATACCAGCACTTATAACAATGATGCCTATATAAATTATATACCAGCACTTATAACAATGATGCCTATATAAATTATATACCAGCACTTATAACAATGTTGCCTATATACATTATATACCAGCACTTATAACATTGATGCCTATATAAATTATATACCAGCACTTATAACAATGATGCCGATATAAATTATATACCAGCACTTATAACAATGATGCCTATATAAATTATATACCAGCACTTATAACAATGATACCTATATAAATTATATACCAGCACTTATAACAATGATGTCTATATAAATTATATACCAGCACTTATAACAATGATGCCTATATAAATTATATACCAGCACTTATAACAATGATGCCGATATAAATTATATACCAGAACTTATAACAATGATGCCTATATAAATTATATACCAGCACTTATAACAATGATGCCTATATAAATTATATACCAGCACTTATAACAATGATACCTATATAAATTATATACCAGCACTTATAACAATGATGCCTATATAAATTATATACCAGCACTTATAACAATGATGCCTATATAAATTATATACCAGCACTTATAACAATGATGTCTATATAAATTATATACCAGCACTTATAACAATGATGCCTATATACATTATATACCAGCACTTATAACAATGATGCCTATATACATTATATACAAGCACTTATAACAATGATACCTATATAAATTATATACCAGCACTTATAACAATGATGTCTATATAAATTATATACCAGCACTTATAACAATGATGCCTATATACATTATATACCAGCACTTATAACAATGATACCTATATACATTATATACCAGCACTTATAACAATGATGCCTATATAAATTATATACCAGCACTTATAACAATGATGCCTATATAAATTATATACCAGCACTTATAACAATGATGTCTATATAAATTATATACCAGCACTTATAACAATGATGCCTATATACATTATATACCAGCACTTATAACAATGATACCTATATACATTATATACCAGCACTTATAACAATGATGCCTATATCAATTATATACCAGCACTTATAACAATGATGCCTATATAAATTATATACCAGCACTTATAACAATGATGCCTATATAAATTATATACCAGCACATATAACAATGATGCCTATATAAATTATATTCCAGCACTTATAACAATGATGCCTATATAAATTATATACCAGCACTTATAACAATGATACCTATATAAATTATATACCAGCACTTATAACAATGATACCTATATAAATTATATACCAGCACTTATAACAATGATGCCTATATACATTATATACCAGCACTTATAACAATGATGCCTATATACATTATATACCAGCACTTATAACAATGATACCTATATACATTATATACCAGCACTTATAACAATGATGCCTATATAAATTATATACCAGCACTTATAACAATGATGCCTATATAAATTATATACCAGCACTTATAACAATGATACCTATATAAATTATATACCAGCACTTATAACAATGATACCTATATAAATTATATACCAGCACTTATAACAATGATGCCTATATAAATTATATACCAGCACTTATAACAATGATACCTATATACATTATATACCAGCATTTATAACAATGATACCTATATACATTATATACCAGCACTTATAACAATGATGCCTATATAAATTATATACCAACACTTATAACAATGATGCCTATATAAATTATATACCAGCACTTATAACAATGATGCCTATATAAATTATATACCAGCACTTATAACAATGATGCCTATATAAATTATATACAAGCACTTATAACAATGATGCCGATATAAATTATATACCAGCACTTATAACAATGATTCCTATATAAATTATATACCAGCACTTATAACAATGATGCCTATATACATTATATACCAGCACTTATAACAATGATGCCTATATAAATTATATACCAGCACTTATAACAATGATGCCTATATACATTATATACCAGCACTTATAACAATGATGCCTATATAAATTATATACCAGCACTTATAACAATGATGCCTATATAAATTATATACCAGCACTTATAACAATGATGTCTATATAAATTATATACCAGCACTTATAACAATGATGCCTATATAAATTATATACCAGCACTTATAACAATGATACCTATATACATTATATACCAGCACGTATAACAATGATACCTATATAAATTATATACCAGCACTTATAACAATGATGCCTATATAAATTATATACCAGCACTTATAACAATGATGCCTATATAAATTATATACCAGCACTTATAACAATGATACCTATATAAATTATATACCAGCACTTATAACAATGATGCCTATATAAATTATATACCAGCACTTATAACAATGATGCCTATATAAATTATATACCAGCACTTATAACAATGATGCCTATATACATTATATACCAGCACTTATAACAATGATGCCTATATAAATTATATACCAGCACTTATAACAATGATACCTATATAAATTATATACCAGCACTTATAACAATGATGCCTATATAAATTATATACCAGCACGTATAACAATGATGCCTATATAAATTATATACCAGCACTTATAACAATGTTGCCTATATAAATTATATACCAGCACTTATAACAATGATGCCTATATAAATTATATACCAGCACTTATAACAATGATGCCTATATACATTATATACCAGCACTTATAACAATGATGCCTATATAAATTATATACCAGCACTTATAACAATGATGACTATATAAATTATATATCAGCACTTATAACAATGATACCTATATAAATTATATACCAGCACTTATAACAATGATGCCTATATAAATTATATACCAGCACTTATAACAATGATGCCGATATAAATTATATACCAGCACTTATAACAATGATGCCTATATACATTATATACCAGCACTTATAACAATGATACCTATATACATTATATACCAGCACTTATAACAATGATGCCTATATAAATTATATACCAGTACTTATAACAATGATGCCTATATACATTATATACCAGCACTTATAACAATGATACCTATATAAATTATATACCAGCACTTATAACAATGATGCCTATATAAATTATATACCAGCACTTATAACAATGATGCCTATATAAATTATATACCAGCACTTATAACAATGATACCTATATAAATTATATACCAGCACTTATAACAATGATACATATATAAATTATATACCAGCACTTATAACAATGATGCCTATATAAATCATATACCAGCACTTATAACAATGATACCTATATACATTATATACCAGCACTTATAACAATGATACCTATATACATTATATACCAGCACTTATAACAATGATGCCTATATACATTATATACCAGCACTTATAACAATGATGCCTATATACATTATATACCAGCACTTATAACAATGATGCCGATATAAATTTTATACCAGCACTTATAACAATGATACCTATATACATTATATACCAGCACTTATAACAATGATACCTATATACATTATATACCAGCACTTATAACAATGATACCTATATACATTATATACCAGCACTTATAACAATGATGCCTATATACATTATATACCAGCACTTATAACATTGATGCCTATATACATTATATACCAGCACTTATAACAATGATGCCAATATAAATTATATACCAGCACTTATAACAATGATACCTATATACATTATATACCAGCACTTATAACAATGATGCCTATATAAATTATATACCAGCACTTATAACAATGATGCCTATATAAATTATATACCAGCACTTATAACAATGATACCTATATAAATTATATACCGGCACTTATAACAATGATGCCTATATAAATTATATACCAGCACTTATAACAATGATGCCTATATAAATTATATACCAGCACTTATAACAATGATGCCTATATATATTATATACCAGCACTTATAACAATGATGCCTATATAAATTATATACCAGCACTTATAACAATGATGACTATATAAATTATATACCAGCACTTATAACAATGATACCTATATAAATTATATACCAGCACTTATAACAATGATGCCTATATAAATTATATACCAGCACTTATAACAATGATGCCGATATAAATTATATACCAGCACTTATAACAATGATGCCTATATACATTATATACCAGCACTTATAACAATGATACCTATATACATTATATACCAGCACTTATAACAATGATGCCTATATAAATTATATACCAGCACTTATAACAATGATGCCTATATACATTATATACCAGCACTTATAACAATGATACCTATATAAATTATATACCAGCACTTATAACAATGATACCTATATACATTATATACCAGCACTTATAACAATGATGCCTATATACATTATATACCAGCACTTATAACAAAGATTCCTATATAAATTATATACCAGCACTTATAACAATGATGCCTATATAAATTATATACCAGCACTTATAACAATGATGCCTATATAAATTATATACCAGCACTTATAACAATGATGCCTATATAAATTATATACCAGCACTTATAACAATGATGCCTATATAAATTATATACCAGCACTTATAACAATGATGCCTATATAAATTATATACCAGCACTTATAACAATGATGCCTATATAAATAATATACCAGCACTTATAACAATGATACCTATATAAATTATATACCAGCACTTATAACAATGATGCCTATATAAATTATATACCAGCACTTATAACAATGATGCCTATATAAATTATATACCAGCACTTATAACAATGATGTCTATATAAATTATATACCAGCACTTATAACAATGATGCCTATATACATTATATACCAGCACTTATAACAATGATGCCTATATACATTATATACCAGCACTTATAACAATGATACCTATATAAATTATATACCAGCACTTATAACAATGATGTCTATATAAATTATATACCAGCACTTATAACAATGATGCCTATATACATTATATACCAGCACTTATAACAATGATACCTATATACATTATATACCAGCACTTATAACAATGATGCCTATATAAATTATATACCAGCACTTATAACAATGATGCCTATATAAATTATATACCAGCACTTATAACAATGATGTCTATATAAATTATATACCAGCACTTATAACAATGATGCCTATATACATTATATACCAGCACTTATAACAATGATACCTATATACATTATATACCAGCACTTATAACAATGATGCCTATATCAATTATATACCAGCACTTATAACAATGATGCCTATATAAATTATATACCAGCACTTATAACAATGATGCCTATATAAATTATATACCAGCACATATAACAATGATGCCTATATAAATTATATTCCAGCACTTATAACAATGATGCCTATATAAATTATATACCAGCACTTATAACAATGATACCTATATAAATTATATACCAGCACTTATAACAATGATACCTATATAAATTATATACCAGCACTTATAACAATGATGCCTATATACATTATATACCAGCACTTATAACAATGATGCCTATATACATTATATACCAGCACTTATAACAATGATACCTATATACATTATATACCAGCACTTATAACAATGATGCCTATATAAATTATATACCAGCACTTATAACAATGATGCCTATATAAATTATATACCAGCACTTATAACAATGATACCTATATAAATTATATACCAGCACTTATAACAATGATACCTATATAAATTATATACCAGCACTTATAACAATGATGCCTATATAAATTATATACCAGCACTTATAACAATGATACCTATATACATTATATACCAGCATTTATAACAATGATACCTATATACATTATATACCAGCACTTATAACAATGATGCCTATATAAATTATATACCAACACTTATAACAATGATGCCTATATAAATTATATACCAGCACTTATAACAATGATGCCTATATAAATTATATACCAGCACTTATAACAATGATGCCTATATAAATTATATACAAGCACTTATAACAATGATGCCGATATAAATTATATACCAGCACTTATAACAATGATTCCTATATAAATTATATACCAGCACTTATAACAATGATGCCTATATACATTATATACCAGCACTTATAACAATGATGCCTATATAAATTATATACCAGCACTTATAACAATGATGCCTATATAAATTATATACCAGCACTTATAACAATGATGTCTATATAAATTATATACCAGCACTTATAACAATGATGCCTATATAAATTATATACCAGCACTTATAACAATGATACCTATATACATTATATACCAGCACGTATAACAATGATACCTATATAAATTATATACCAGCACTTATAACAATGATGCCTATATAAATTATATACCAGCACTTATAACAATGATGCCTATATAAATTATATACCAGCACTTATAACAATGATACCTATATAAATTATATACCAGCACTTATAACAATGATGCCTATATAAATTATATACCAGCACTTATAACAATGATGCCTATATAAATTATATACCAGCACTTATAACAATGATGCCTATATACATTATATACCAGCACTTATAACAATGATGCCTATATAAATTATATACCAGCACTTATAACAATGATACCTATATAAATTATATACCAGCACTTATAACAATGATGCCTATATAAATTATATACCAGCACTTATAACAATGATGCCTATATAAATTATATACCAGCACTTATAACAATGTTGCCTATATAAATTATATACCAGCACTTATAACAATGATGCCTATATAAATTATATACCAGCACTTATAACAATGATGCCTATATACATTATATACCAGCACTTATAACAATGATGCCTATATAAATTATATACCAGCACTTATAACAATGATGACTATATAAATTATATACCAGCACTTATAACAATGATACCTATATAAATTATATACCAGCACTTATAACAATGATGCCTATATAAATTATATACCAGCACTTATAACAATGATGCCGATATAAATTATATACCAGCACTTATAACAATGATGCCTATATACATTATATACCAGCACTTATAACAATGATACCTATATACATTATATACCAGCACTTATAACAATGATGCCTATATAAATTATATACCAGTACTTATAACAATGATGCCTATATACATTATATACCAGCACTTATAACAATGATACCTATATAAATTATATACCAGCACTTATAACAATGATGCCTATATAAATTATATACCAGCACTTATAACAATGATGCCTATATAAATTATATACCAGCACTTATAACAATGATACCTATATAAATTATATACCAGCACTTATAACAATGATACCTATATAAATTATATACCAGCACTTATAACAATGATGCCTATATAAATTATATACCAGCACTTATAACAAGATACCTATATACATTATATACCAGCACTTATAACAATGATACCTATATACATTATATACCAGCACTTATAACAATGATGCCTATATACATTATATACCAGCACTTATAACAATGATGCCTATATACATTATATACCAGCACTTATAACAATGATGCCGATATAAATTTTATACCAGCACTTATAACAATGATACCTATATACATTATATACCAGCACTTATAACAATGATGCCTATATACATTATATACCAGCACTTATAACAATGATGCCTATATACATTATATACCAGCACTTATAACAATGATGCCGATATAAATTATATACCAGCACTTATAACAATGATACCTATATACATTATATACCAGCACTTATAACAATGATGCCTATATAAATTATATACCAGCACTTATAACAATGATGCCTATATAAATTATATACCAGCACTTATAACAATGATACCTATATAAATTATATACCGGCACTTATAACAATGATGCCTATATAAATTATATACCAGCACTTATAACAATGATGCCTATATAAATTATATACCAGCACTTATAACAATGATGCCTATATATATTATATACCAGCACTTATAACAATGATGCCTATATAAATTATATACCAGCACTTATAACAATGATGACTATATAAATTATATACCAGCACTTATAACAATGATACCTATATAAATTATATACCAGCACTTATAACAATGATGCCTATATAAATTATATACCAGCACTTATAACAATGATGCCGATATAAATTATATACCAGCACTTATAACAATGATGCCTATATACATTATATACCAGCACTTATAACAATGATACCTATATACATTATATACCAGCACTTATAACAATGATACCTATATAAATTATATACCAGCACTTATAACAATGATGCCTATATAAATTATATACCAGCACTTATAACAATGATGCCTATATAAATTATATACCAGCACTTATAACAATGATACCTATATAAATTATATACCGGCACTTATAACAATGATGCCTATATAAATTATATACCAGCACTTATAACAATGATGCCTATATAAATTATATACCAGCACTTATAACAATGATGCCTATATATATTATATACCAGCACTTATAACAATGATGCCTATATAAATTATATACCAGCACTTATAACAATGATGACTATATAAATTATATACCAGCACTTATAACAATGATACCTATATAAATTATATACCAGCACTTATAACAATGATGCCTATATAAATTATATACCAGCACTTATAACAATGATGCCGATATAAATTATATACCAGCACTTATAACAATGATGCCTATATACATTATATACCAGCACTTATAACAATGATACCTATATACATTATATACCAGCACTTATAACAATGATGCCTATATAAATTATATACCAGCACTTATAACAATGATGCCTATATACATTATATACCAGCACTTATAACAATGATACCTATATAAATTATATACCAGCACTTATAACAAAGATACCTATATACATTATATACCAGCACTTATAACAATGATGCCTATATACATTATATACCAGCACTTATAACAATGATGCCTATATAAATTATATACCAGCACTTATAACAATGATGCCTATATAAATTATATACCAGCACTTATAACAATGATGCCTATATAAATTATATACCAGCACTTATAACAATGATGCCTATATAAATTATATACCAGCACTTATAACAATGATGCCTATATAAATTATATACCAGCACTTATAACAATGATGCCTATATAAATTATATACCAGCACTTATAACAATGTCTATATAAATTATATACCAGCACTTATAACAATGATGCCTATATACATTATATACCAGCACTTATAACAATGATGCCTATATACATTATATACCAGCACTTATAACAATGATACCTATATAAATTATATACCAGCACTTATAACAATGATGCCTATATAAATTATATACCAGCACTTATAACAATGATGCCTATATACATTATATACCAGCACTTATAACAATGATACCTATATACATTATATACCAGCACTTATAACAATGATGCCTATATAAATTATATACCAGCACTTATAACAATGATGCCTATATAAATTATATACCAGCACTTATAACAATGATGTCTATATAAATTATATACCAGCACTTATAACAATGATGCCTATATACATTATATACCAGCACTTATAACAATGATACCTATATACATTATATACCAGCACTTATAACAATGATGCCTATATAAATTATATACCAGCACTTATAACAATGATGCCTATATAAATTATATACCAGCACTTATAACAATGATGCCTATATAAATTATATACCAGCACATATAACAATGATGCCTATATAAATTATATTCCAGCACTTATAACAATGATGCCTATATAAATTATATACCAGCACTTATAACAATGATACCTTTATAAATTATATACCATCACTTATAACAATGATACCTAAATAAATTATATACCAGCACTTATAACAATGATGCCTATATACATTATATACCAGCACTTATAACAATGATGCCTATATACATTATATACCAGCACTTATAACAATGATACCTATATACATTATATACCAGCACTTATAACAATGATGCCTATATAAATTATATACCAGCACTTATAACAATGATGCCTATATAAATTATATACCAGCACTTATAACAATGATGCCTATATAAATTATATACCAGCACGTATAACAATGATACCTATATAAATTATATACCAGCACTTATAACAATGATGCCTATATAAATTATATACCAGCACTTATAACAATGATGCCTATATAAATTATATACCAGCACTTATAACAATGATACCTATATAAATTATATACCAGCACTTATAACAATGATGCCTATATAAATTATATACCAGCACTTATAACAATGATGCCTATATAAATTATATACCAGCACTTATAACAATGATGCCTATATAAATTATATACCAGCACTTATAACAATGATGCCTATATAAATTATATACCAGCACTTATAACAATGATACCTATATAAATTATATACCAGCACTTATAACAATGATGCCTATATAAATTATATACCAGCACTTATAACAATGATGCCTATATACATTATATACCAGCACTTATAACAATGTTGCCTATATACATTATATACCAGCACTTATAACAATGATGCCTATATAAATTATATACCAGCACTTATAACAATGATGCCGATATAAATTATATACCAGCACTTATAACAATGATGCCTATATAAATTATATACCAGCACTTATAACAATGATGCCTATATAAATTATATACCAGCACTTATAACAATGATGCCTATATAAATTATATACCAGCACATATAACAATGATGCCTATATAAATTATATTCCAGCACTTATAACAATGATGCCTATATAAATTATATACCAGCACTTATAACAATGATACCTATATAAATTATATACCATCACTTATAACAATGATACCTAAATAAATTATATACCAGCACTTATAACAATGATGCCTATATACATTATATACCAGCACTTATAACAATGATGCCTATATACATTATATACCAGCACTTATAACAATGATACCTATATACATTATATACCAGCACTTATAACAATGATGCCTATATAAATTATATACCAGCACTTATAACAATGATGCCTATATAAATTATATACCAGCACTTATAACAATGATGCCTATATAAATTATATACCAGCACGTATAACAATGATTCCTATATAAATTATATACCAGCACTTATAACAATGATGCCTATATAAATTATATACCAGCACTTATAACAATGATGCCTATATAA
This sequence comes from Bombina bombina, assembly GCF_027579735.1. Lineage (NCBI taxonomy): Eukaryota > Metazoa > Chordata > Amphibia > Anura > Bombinatoridae > Bombina > Bombina bombina. The sequence goes on along the minus strand of NC_069505.1, from coordinate 607,055,267 downwards.
ATTATATACCAGCACTTATAACAATGATACCTATATAAATTATATACCAGCACTTATAACAATGATGCCTATATAAATTATATACCAGCACTTATAACAATGATGCCTATATAAATTATATACCAGCACTTATAACAATGATGCCTATATAAATTATATACCAGCACTTATAACAATGATGCCTATATAAATTATATACCAGCACTTATAACAATGATACCTATATAAATTATATACCAGCACTTATAACAATGATGCCTATATAAATTATATACCAGCACTTATAACAATGATGCCTATATACATTATATACCAGCACTTATAACAATGTTGCCTATATACATTATATACCAGCACTTATAACAATGATGCCTATATAAATTATATACCAGCACTTATAACAATGATGCCGATATAAATTATATACCAGCACTTATAACAATGATGCCTATATAAATTATATACCAGCACTTATAACAATGATGCCTATATAAATTATATACCAGCACTTATAACAATGATGCCTATATAAATTATATACCAGCACTTATAACAATGATGCCGATATAAATTATATACCAGCACTTATAACAATGATGCCTATATAAATTATATACCAGCACTTATAACAATGATGCCTATATAAATTATATACCAGCACTTATAACAATGATACCTATATAAATTATATACCAGCACTTATAACAATGATGCCTATATAAATTATATACCAGCACTTATAACAATGATGCCTATATAAATTATATACCAGCACTTATAACAATGATGCCTATATAAATTATATACCAGCACTTATAACAATGATGCCTATATAAATTATATACCAGCACTTATAACAATGATACCTATATAAATTATATACCAGCACTTATAACAATGATGCCTATATAAATTATATACCAGCACTTATAACAATGATGCCTATATACATTATATACCAGCACTTATAACAATGTTGCCTATATACATTATATACCAGCACTTATAACAATGATGCCTATATAAATTATATACCAGCACTTATAACAATGATGCCGATATAAATTATATACCAGCACTTATAACAATGATGCCTATATAAATTATATACCAGCACTTATAACAATGATGCCTATATAAATTATATACCAGCACTTATAACAATGATGCCTATATAAATTATATACCAGCACTTATAACAATGATGCCGATATAAATTATATACCAGCACTTATAACAATGATGCCTATATAAATTATATACCAGCACTTATAACAATGATGCCTATATAAATTATATACCAGCACTTATAACAATGATACCTATATAAATTATATACCAGCACTTATAACAATGATGCCTATATAAATTATATACCAGCACTTATAACAATGATGCCTATATAAATTATATACCAGCACTTATAACAATGATGCCTATATAAATTATATACCAGCACTTATAACAATGATGCCTATATAAATTATATACCAGCACTTATAACAAGCAAAGGTGTTTTGTTTTCTGTGGCTACAAAATGGACAACAGTCCCCTAATTTAATTCTGCTGCCAACTATTCTAATAAATGAATACAAGCTGGCATTTCCTGTTTTGTGCATACACTGTAACCTTGCACAAGTCTCCCCTATAAGGGTAATTGCTAATGGGAAAGTATTACACAAAACAGACACTATGTGGCTCATTTATTAAGAAGCGTATGTTGCTCATTCTGTGTGAGTCTTTTGGCTTTCCCGGAATCAGGATTTAAGAAGCAGCGGTCCGCCACCTCTGAGATGGTAGAGGGCAATCATTCTGATCAGATACGATCGGGATGATTGACACCCCCTGCTATTAATGTTTAATAGTATATTTAAATCATTTGAGTAGGGTTAGGGATTTTTAATATGTAATATAGATTATTTAATTGGTAGTTTAATTAAGTTTTAGTATAATAGTTAGGGTAGGTTAATTAATAGTTTAGAATTAGTTTATTTTAATTCTACAGGTAAGTTTAAATTTATTTTAAGATAGCGATGTTGTAATTTTAATGTAAAGTTAGCAGGTTGTTAGGTTTAGGGGTTAATAGCTTAATTTAGTTTATGGCGATGTGGGGGGCTGACGGTTTAAGGGTTAATAGGTTTAGTTTATGGTGGTGATGTGGGAGGCCAGAGGTTTAGGGGTTAATATGTTTATTTAGTGGCGGTGGGGTCTGGGAATGGCGGGATAGGGGTTAATACATTTTATTTAGGTTGCGGTGGTGTCTGGGAGCGGCAGGATAGGATATAAACATTTTAGTATAGTGGCGGGGTTTAGTGACAGGGTATAAATAAAGTTGGGAAAAAGCTGAATAGACGTGAGATCGATGACCGTTAACAACAGTCCGATGCTCATCGCCCAGTACTTGGTGCGCAGCTTTTTGCCGGCTTTTTTTATAAACATGGAGATCGCATTCAGGTCCGCGTCCGCGATGTTAGGCAATGTTAGGCAAGCGTATTGGTGCCGGCGAATGCAGCATAGTTGAGGCTTTGATAAATATCCCCCTGTGTGTCTATCTTTTTCTCCCATCTGTGTCTCTCTCTCTCTCCCCTTCTTCTGTGTCTCTCCCCTTCCTGTATGTATCTCTCTCTCCCCTTCCTCTGTGTCTCTCTCTCTCTCCCCTCTGTGTGTCTCTCTCTCTCCCCTTCCTGTATGTATCTCTCTCTCCCCTTCCTCTGTGTCTCTCTCTCTCTCCCCTTCCTCTATGTGAGTGTCTCTCTTCCCTTTGTGTCTCTCTCTCCCTTCTGTCTCTCTCTCTCCCCTATGTGTGTCTCTCTCTCTCTACTCTCTCTCGCTTCTAAATGTATCTCTCTACCCACTGTGTGTGTCTCTCTCCCCTCCGTGTGTCTCTCTCAACCTCTGTGTCTCTCTCTCTTTCCTCTGCAGCTCTCTCTCTCTCCTTTCTCTGTGTCTCTCTCCCCCTTTCCTCTGTGTCTCTCTCTCCCCTTCCTCTCTATCTCTCTCTCTCTCTCTCTCTCTTTTTCCTTCTCTCCCCTTCCTCTGTGTGTATCTCTCCCCTTCTTCTGTGTCTCTCTCTCTCCCCTTCCTTTGTGTGAGTGTCTCTCTTCCCTGTGTTTCATTCTCTCTCCCTTCTGCCTGTCTGTCGCTCTCTCTCTTTCTCTCCTCTTTCTCGCTCTCTTTCTCTTTCCTCTCTTTCTTTCGCTTCTCTCTCTCTCTCTCTCTCTCTATCTCTATCTATCCCCTCTCTTTCTCTCTTTTCTATCTCCTCTCATTCTCTTCTCTCTTTTTCATTATCTCTCTCTCTTTCTCTTTTTCTTTCTTTGTTTCTTTCTTTCTCTCTCTTTCTCTCTCTTTTCTATTTCTATCTCTCTCTATATATATCTTTCTCTCTCTTTTTCTCTCATTCTCGCTCCTTTTCTCTCTTTCTCTCTGTCTCTCTCTCTTTCTCTCTGTCTCTCTCTCTGTCTCTCTGTCTCTCTCTCTGTCTCTCTCTGTCTCTCTCTGTCTCTCTCTCTCTCTCTCTCAAAATTGGGACACATTTTTTTTTAAGGATTCCAATTCTTTGAAGGGGCATTAGTTGAACGGTTATTTAGGTTTATTGTATTCATTTAAGATGAACTGAGGTGTGCTTAAAGGACAGTCTAGGCCAAAATAAACTTTCATGATTCAGATAGAGCATGTCATTTTAAACATTTTAAACAATTTTCCAATTTACTTTTATCACCAATTTTGCTTTGTTCTCTTGTTATTCTTAGTTGAAAGCTTAACCTAGGAGGTTCATATGCTAATTTCTTAGACCTTGAAGGCCACCTCTTTTCAGAATGCATTTTAATAGTTTTTGACCACTAGAGGGTGTTAGTTCATGTATTTCATATAGATAACACTGTGCTCGTGCACGTGAAGTTATCTGGGAGCAGGCACTGATTGGCTAAACTGCAAGTCTGTCAAAAGAACTGAAATAAAGGGGCAGTTTGCAGAGGCTTAGATACAAGTTAATCACAGAGGTGTAAAAAGTATATTAATATAACTGTGTTGGTTATGCAAAACTAGGGAATGGGTAATAAAGGGATTATCTATCTTTTAAAACAATAAATATTAGACTGTCCCTTTAAATAGAGGTGCTGAAGAGGTGTGCAATAAAAGTGCATAGAAAGTGTATTTTAGCTAATATAAGCATGTATCGTGAAATTTCAATTTTACACATTCCGCAATGCAAAAATATGAAGTTAAAAAATGGGACCACTAAGAAATTTCATAGGACCACTAGATCTTGGGCAACTTTTTCAACCCCGGAATATAATATATATATGTATATTTATATAAAGTCCAGAAGAGAGGTGGCAACATTTTAATACATAGGACATAGGGAGGCACTATTTGGTCTTTTTACAAGTGAAGTTTAATGTAACAGGCGTGACGTTTTGGGGGGACGCTACCATTCCTCAGACAAACAAACACAAACCACAATTGGCAATTTTAATAGCGCTAACCCCACCCCCAATGAGAGAAACTGTGCCAAAAAAACGTAGTCATGGCAATCCTCAGTAAACTATGACATCAGTGCATATGCATCACCTTTAAGAAAAGACTTCTACAGGCAGCATTTTTTAACATAACCTCACAGGTTTCTTTGAAGTTTACAATAATGTATTGTAGAGGAATACCTTTTCTCCAGTATAGATATATATATGTATTTGCGCAAAATAAACTTATAATACGAACGCAACACGACTAGTAGACATGTGTGTTTTGTTTCGTTCAAATTCGGAGATTCGGATCGATTAGAATTTCTGAATTGAAACTAACGAATAAATCCGAATTAGTTCGGATTTATTCATAACATTCGGATGGCCATGTACTAATCACAATTACACTAGTATTGTACTGTATATTAGGTTATTTTATCTGCTATGGGTTACACTTAATATTACAGTACATAATACTAGTCTAATACACAGCACATCCCACCTAACACATACCGAACATCCGAATTTACTAATCGAATCCGAACCGAATACATCCGAACACATCTGAATTTATTTGAATCCGAATGAATCCGAACGAATCCAAAACTAATGCATTCAAATGTATCCGAATTTGAATCGATCCGAAAACAAAAATCGAAAACATCCGAATAGGTCCGAAACAAAACAAATTTTTTCGCTGCACACAAGTCTAACGACTAGCGCAAAAAGCTTAACCCTAGCGGCAAAAAAATAATATCACTCTACTTGTAATCTAGTCCCTAATTGGCAAGTTTGTATCATAAGGATTGTCACTAGCAAAATAAATTATAATAACAACTGTAAAAAATGTATTTGCCCTTGGGGGAAGAAAAATATAAGAAAAATATAAATATGTTCCTTCAACTATATAATGTAATTGTTTGGGTTAAACACTCTTCTTACTACAATATTTTCTTGACTGTCTACATTCCGAGATGGCAGATTATAAAATGTAATGCGTAAGCAAGCTGATGTTTAAAATATGTTTATTATACGGGCAATTTATTTCTCATAAGCTTGACATTTTTTACCTTAAGGGATGAAATAGTAATTTCCGTGTTGAAAGGTAAAATCCATAGTCATATTATACTAAATTAGATTTTATAATATTATATCATATCATGTTATATTACTGTACATTATGTTAGATTATATTATGATATAAATTCATATATTAAACTTTTATTTGATTAAGGAGTTTAGTTATGGAATTTCACGGTTAATATTCAGAAATCAATTCCATTCCTTCCAATATTTTTAGCTGATGCCAGAGTGTTTTTAAAGTGATCAAAATCCCAAATTGCTTCTCCTGATAAAAGGCCTTAGCTGCAAAATACTTTTCTGCAGATAAGTTAGAAAATGTGTTTTCCTTATTTTATTTTTTTCAGTAAGTTCTTTTTTTTCTCTTTATTTATCAATCCCCAAGTGAAAATATAAAGACAAACTGATACGTTATATAACTAATATAATATCAACGTACATACATAATATAATATCATCGTAGGTACATAACAAATGATGTAGAGTTGCAGATGATATTACCAAGGCATATTATGTGTAGTTCCCACCAGAGAATTGTACATTTTATAGCAAAAAACTAAGGTGACATTAATAGGTTACTATGGTAACCCGACCTTACACTATACTCGACTGCATATGCGGCGCCGCATACAAGTGCAGCGTATATATATTTTACCCGTCGCTCACTCTTAAAATAAAATCACACACCTAACGCATGCACAATATCTACCTTTCAACCGCCACCCCCCCACCGCAATAACTAATAAATGTATTAAGCCCTAATCCGCCAACCCCCATATTGCAAAGTATCTATTAAAGTTTTTAACCTCTATACCACCAACCCCCCACATCGCAACTAACAATAAAATGTTTTAACCCCTAGTCCGCCATTCACCCACAACGCAATCTACCTATTTAAACTATTAACCCCTAATCCACCATGCCCCCACATCGCAACTAATAATAAAATGTATTAACCTCTAAACCACCATTCTCCCACATCGCAAAGTACCTATTTAAACTATTAACCCCAAATCCGCTATCCCCCCACAACGCAATCTAGCTATTTAAACTATTAACCCCAAATCCACCAACCCACAACGCAAATAACTAATCAATAACCCCTAACCTAACACCCCCTAAATTAACCCTCATTACATACATTTAAAAATACTAGGTTACAATTAAAATAAAAAAGCCTAACATTAATTTAAAAATAAAATCTAAGATTAAATTACAATAATTAAATCTAAAATTACAAAAAATAAAAAAGTCTAAAATCACAGAAAAAATAAACTAAATTATCAAAACTTAAAAAGTTAAACCTAATCTAATACCCCTATAAAAATAAAAACACCCCCTAATCTAAGACTAAACTACCAATAGCCCTTAAAAGGGCCTTTTGTAGGGCATTGCCCTAAAGCGATCAGCTCTTTTACCTAAAAATACAAATTAACCCCTAACAGTAAACCTCCGAACCCAGTAACCCTCCCCAAAATAAAAAACCTAACACTAAAAAAAAAAACTAAGCTACCCATTGCCCCTAAAGGGGGATTTGTATGCTCTTTTGCAATACATGAAAATAACAAAGTCCTAATATTAAAAAAAAAACCACCCCAAAAAATAAAAATAAAACCTAAGTCTAACCCCAAATAGGTATTTACCATTCCTAAAGTCCGGCAGAGAAAATCTCCTTCCAGGCGCTGAAGGTCTTCTTCCAGGCTGAGATATCTTCATCCAGCCAATAGTATTTCAGTAGCTCTTATCCTATGGGATAATTTGAAAATCCCAAGATCCTTCTACAAGTTTGTTTGGAACATTTGGAAATAGCGCATAAGCTACCTCAAACTTGCGTTACCTGTAGATAGAGGAGGACTTAAAGGGACAGTCTACACCAGAATGTTTATTGTTTTAAAAGATAGATAATCCCTTTATTACCCATTCCCCAGTTTTGCATAACCAACACAGTTATAAAAATATACTTTTAACCTCTGTGATTATCTTGTATCTAAGCCTCTGCAAACTGCCCCTTTTTTCAGTTCTTTTGACAGACTTGCAGTCTAGCCAATCAGTGCCTGCTCCCAGATAACTTCACGTGCACAAGCACAGTGTTATCTATATGAAATACGTGAACTAACACCCTCTAGTGGTGAAAAACTGTTAAAATGCAATCTGAAAATAGGTGGCCTTCAAGGTCTAAGAAACTAGCATATGAACCTCCTAGGTTAAGCTTTCAACTAAGAATACCAAGAGAACAAAGCAAAATTGGTGATAAAAGTAAATTGGAAAATTGTTTAAAATGACATGCTCTATCTGAATCATGAAAGTTTATTTTGGCCTAAACTGTCCCTTTAAACTCCTGAAAGTACAATGGTGCAATTGAGCCACATTTGGTAAGCTTGTCTTTGATTGGCTGATAGAAACTTCTGTATTTAATGAGAGGTCACTTGACTTTCTAGTGTCACCTTGTGTTAACATTATTGGCAACAACTGCAAAGGGTACAGTAGTTTTGGCATAGGCATCGTCTTTATTAGACTGATCCGACACGACAGAGAAATTGGTAATTTTGACCACCAATCAAGTAAGAAATTAATTGTTTAAGCACATGTGGCATAGTGTTAATGTGAAGGCAGATACCTAATTATTTTAAAGGTTCATTATTGATTTTAATGGTAGTTTGTGTCAATAAGGAGTTAGTGGTTCTATGAAGGTAGATCAATTCAGAATTATTGAAATTTACTTTGTACCCTGATATTTTCGAGATTTGCTCAAATCTTCAAATGAGTTTGGGAATCATGCTAATTTGGTTTTGTAAGTATAGCAGTAAATCATCAGCATATAAAGATAGGTGATGTGAGTTCCAATTTTAATGCCTTCTAAGGTCTCTCTAATATAAATGGCCAGTTGCTCGATTGCTAAGTGAAAAAGGAGAGGATAGAGTGGGCAGCCCTGTTGGGTACCCCTCCCCAAAAAGAAAGGCCAATAAACCTCACCATTAACAAGGACAGAAGAGCTCAGGCATGAAGAGAGTGTTTGAATGAGATTATGGAAGTCGCATTTGATCCTAAACCTTACCAAGGAAGTGAGTGGGTAGTCCTATTCTACTTTGTCGAACACCTTCTCCATTGCGAGAAGGCGGGTGTCCAACAATGAATCAATCTGTCATTTAATAGGGACATGGGAGAGGGTAAAGTCGGATCTCTGTCTGGATTTAAGATTATGCAGATGTGTGCACCTGCAAAGTAGGCCAGGGGGGTGACTTAGCTGTTAAGGTAAGCCGAAATCAAATGAGCTAGTATGGAACTAATTTCTTTTTGCAGTGTTTTGTAGTATTCAATTGGAATTTTATCTGGGCCTGCAGACTTATCTAGTTTACCAGCTTGTATGGTTTCTTAACTTGCTCTTTGTATCAGAGCATTTATGCTGCATCCAGGTGGATTCTAATGTGATTCCTAAATATTATTATACATTGGTGAATGGAAAATATATAAATCATAAACATGTACATTTATACATTTATAATTGCTCCAAGGAAAAGTTAGTAATAGTAACAATACCAGCAATACTGGCAACATTATAAGAAAAGAAGAGGGAAAGAAAACAACAGATTACCTGGTTTTAAGTGAGCACGTCTGTAATGCAACATATATCATATCCTTCCAACTTGCTACTCACGATACTAGAATAGGCATTATAACCATATTGATAATCCCATCGATTCTAAACATAAAGGCCCCTATTTATGAAAGTCTGGCGGACCTGATCTGACAGTGAGGATCAGGTCCGCCAGACCTCGCTGAATATGGGCCGCCAGCAGGGGGTGTCAATCAACCCGATCGTACTCGATCTGGTTGATTTCCGGCGATGTCTGTCCACCTGCTCAGAGCAGGCAGACAAGTTATGGAGCAGGGGTCTTTGTGACCGCTGCTTCATAACTGCTGTTTCTGGTGAGCCTGCAGGGCGGAGCTTGATAAATATGCCCCAAAGGAAGAAGAAAAAGGGAAATATATGTAATTTATATATTTAACTCAGTGATGCCTAGTCTCTAAAGTATATATCCAATAGGCCTCCTTTTTACATAAATCCCTAAGTCTGTCACCACCCCGTGGTTTCTTGCAGAGTAGATCTATTACCATCTAGATGAATGTACTCACTTCTTTGTTATGCTCATCAATAAAATGTCTTGCCGCACCAGTAGCATAATAACCACGCTGCATCCAGGTGGATTATTTCACCACCCTGCCATCCAGGTGGATTCTGAAAATGGCAGGGTGGTGAAAGAATCCACCAGGATGCAGCTTAGGCTGCATCCAGGAGGATCTTTCACCACCACTTTTGCTCTCTCTCCCCCCTCTCTTTTGCTCTCTCCCCCTCTCTCTTATGCTCTCTCCCCCTCTCTTTTGCTCTCCCTCACTTATGCTCTCTCTCTCCCCTTCTCTTTTGCTCTCTCTCTCCCCTCTTTTTTGTTCCCTCTCCCCTCTTTTTTTGCTCTCTCTCTCCCCTCTCTTTTGCTCTCTCTCCCCTCTCTTTTGCTCTCTATCCCCCCCCTCTATTTTGCTCGCTCCCCCTTTCTTTTGCTCTCTATCTCCCCTCTCCCTTTTGCTCTCTCCCCCTCTCATTTGCTCTCTTTCTCCCCTCTTGTTTGCTCTCTTTCCCCCTCTCTTTTGCTCACTCTCTCCCCCTATCTTTTGCTCTCTCTCTCTCCCCCTCTATTTTATGCTTTCTCTACCCCTCTCTTTTGCTCTCTCTCCACCTTCTCTTTTGCTCTCTCTCCCCCTCTCGTTTTCTCTCTCTCTCCCTCTTTTTTGCTCTCTCTCTGTCCCTCTTTTTTGCTCTCTCTCTCCCCCTCTCTTTTTCTCTCTCTCCCCCCTTTTTTGCTCTCCCTCTCCTCACTCTCTTTTGCTCTCTCCCCCCCCCCTCTATTTTGCTCTCCCTCTCTTTTGCTCTCTCTCCCCCCCTCTTTTGCTCTCCCTCTCCCCACTCTCTTTTGCTCTCTCTCCCCCCTCTATTTTGCTCTCCCTCTCTTTTGCTCTCTCTCCCCCCCTCTTATGCTCTCTTTCTCCCCTCTCTTTTGCTCTCTCTCCCCCTCTCTTTTGCTATCCCCCTCTCTTTTTCTCTCTCTCCCCTCTCTTTTGCTTTCTCCCCTCTCTTTTGCTCTCTCTCCCCTGTCTTTTTTTTTTTAATTAGGGCACTCCCACTGCCTCCCTTTTCCTGCTGAGCCAGCCTTTTTTTGTTATTTTTATTAGGGCACTCCCACTCCCTTCCCTGCTGAGCCGCCCACCCTCCACCCGCCCACACCTCCCACCGGCACCAGCAGAAGATCGATACAGACGGTGACACACACAGTGTCACCGTCTGTAACAATCAGGCATCTGGCCTCATATGGAGGTGAAGCACCGATCGCGCTCCGGCTGCATATGCGGCAGATGCCTAAAGCTTCAGGAGCTCCAGCTCTAAGCTGTTATGTTACAGCTGAGAGTTGGAGCTCCTGAAGCTGTCTCAACACCGCGAGGTGGCTGTGCGCGAATCCAACATTCCTTTGAGGATGCGTGCGCAACTGCCGACGGCAACGGACGCTTACAAACACAATTATAGTATATATATATATATCCTCCATGTGTATCTGCACTCCCAATGTCGTATAGTCGCCAACCAGGGTGCCAGATCAAATAATATTAATAGTATTCTTCAACATAGGACTGCACTCACTGGGTTTTACAGAAAAACATATTTATTAGGTTATCTAATAAATAAGTTTTTCTGTAAAACCCAGTGAGTGCAGTCCTATGTTGAAGAATACTATATATATATAAGAAAGTCATAAAAAAGGCTTGCTCAAAACTTTCAAATGTATTCCAAATTGATTCCAAGTGAGTGAAAAAACAAAGGCATATGCACCAAAAAGTGAATGAGTACTTCAAGCAGGTTATCTGTCTTACACGTTTTAGCTTTCAATCATCCTTATTCATAGACAATGTTAACCCTTAAAGCTAGTACACCTTTTATACAAAACCATTGATTCCTATTGTTCACTGCAGCCCCATAGTTAACCAATCTAGAAGGATCCCAACACTTAAAGGGCACCTTGTAATATACATACATCTTATTCTAATGTGATTCCTAAATATTATTATACATTGGTGAATGGAAAATATATACATAATAAACATGTACATTTATACATTTATAATTGCTCCAAGGAAAAGTTAGTAATAGTAACATTACCAGCAATACTGGCAACATTATAAGAAAAGAAGAGGGAAAGAAAACAACAGATTACCTGGTTTTAAGTGAGCACGTCTGTAATGCAACATACAGTATATCATATCCTTCCAACTTACTACTCCCAATACTAGAATAGGCATTATGACCATATTGATAATCCCATTGATTCTAAACATAAAGGAAGAAGAAAAAGGGAAATATATGTAATTTATATATTTAACTCAGTGATGCCTAGTCTCTAAAGTATATATCCAATAGGCCTTCTTTTCACATAAATCCTTAAGTCTGTCACCACTCCGTGGTTTCTTGCAGAGTAGATCTATTACCATCTAGATGAATGTACTCACTTCTTTGTTATGCTCATCAATAAAATGTCTTGCTGCACCAGTAGCATAATAACCATGCTCAATATCAATTAGGTGTGCACGTATTTGTTCCCTCACCTCCCGTGAGGTAGACCCAACATACTGTTTACCACATTTTGAACATGTGATCACATAGATGACACGATTAGACATACAATTTGTGCAATGATATTGTGAAAATACCTTTTGTGATACCATGGATTAAAAAACTTTGCAGACTGTCACATAACTGCACGTTTTGTATGAACCCCTTCCTCATCTATAGTGTCCCTTGTTAGATAGCCAATTGCTTTTGACTTCAGGAGCTTTCAACTTTTGACTTCAGGAGTTTACAATTGTTGCATTGCACCTTGAAATGCAAAAGCAACCATCTCTAACCTCATCCTTCAGATCATCATCTGCTAAAAGAATGGGAAGAATTTTATGCACTATATTGCACACTGAATAATACTGATGAATAACTGCTGAACTTTCTTAACATATAGCCTACTGCTTCCAGGCCTTTATCATGTGGGATCGCTGAGTAGAAGCCCACCACATCTACTGTCAACCAATCCATGTTTTCGTCCCACTTATTATCTTTATAGACATGTATATGTATGTATATCTATGTTAAATTCCTTTGGCAGCTTTTTTTTCCCTAACAAACGAGATCTCATATATTTGAGCCTTTATAACTTTTTTGTGCAATATTTTTTGTGAATAATTTTTATTAGACAGTGTTGTTATTACCAAACACAAAAACAAGCTGTGCTAACTAAACAATACTATTATAGACTATGGTATATTCAAAGTGTATAGTTAAAAAGTGTATTCCAATCAATCAAAACAATAAATTATTATACACCAATTTGATATACTGTAACTGATATTTTAAAAAAATATTTTATAAAAATATACAAAATATAATAATAATCTTGAGTAAATGTTAATAAAATATTGATGATAATACTTATTATGTAATAGTAAATACTATTTGAGGTTTGTATTAGGGATATATCCCAAACATACACTAACCGCAATTAACTTCTGTGACTGCAACAGTACGGTAGATTTGCTTAATAGATGTGCTTTGAAGATCTTGGCTTCTCGCAAGTAAAACTTCTCCTGTTATGTTTGGTCAATGGTGCTGCTTCTATATTCACTGAACACTAAGGAGTGTTCAGTACGAGATACTAAAAACACAAGAACAGAAAGAGCGCAACCACGACTCAAGGTAAAAGATTTAACAATTTTACTTTGAGCATATAATCAGTTGCACTTACAAGAGGGTAATATTAAAAGTGCTTTTAGACAACACACAGTCAGCAGGTTTCAATGTCCGGGTGGGTGCTCTCCCTTCCAGCACTATGCACCTCCGTTTTATTGTACGTAGGCCTGTTAGCAAATGTCTTTAGATCGATCTCTTCTCCTGAAGTTGCAATACTATATGTAGACCGTCCCTGTTTACGCGTTTCGTCCAGCTTCTGCGGACTTTATCAAGACACTGGACACAGATTCCTTCTGATAGCGGGTTTCCTCCCTTAAGTACTCTCTTGGCTCCACCTTCATGTTGTGACACACACCAATCAAATTCCAAACATCGCACACGCCCCCTAGCCATGTGTTTCTGGCGTGCACGTTGTTATTACTTGGTACGTAATCCACAACAGATGGTGTGTATTTAGATTATGCTGTATTCAAACGTCTATTAACGACATCTTCCTAAAAACAATCTTACACCTATTCAATAACTTTAATATTAAAACATATAAAAGACAAAATTCATTTAAAATCTACAATTAATACACAGAACTAATTCATAAATACATTAATATGAACCTAAACTTACATTGTGATTCTTATTAAAATGTAAGACAACACTTATACTTGTAATCAATTCATAAATTATGATAACAATATTATACAATAAAAACAGCTAATATACATATTAATACGTTAATACATCATTATTTCTCCCCTACTCTGATCCACCATAATATCTATATAATATCTATTCTTTCATAATGGAGGAGTCATTCCACAATAGATGTTTGAATACAGCATAATCTAAATACACCCCATCTGTTGTAGATTACGTACCAAGTAATAACGCGCATGCCAGAAACACAGAAAAAATTAGACTGGTTTTCAAGGTCATCAATCTGCCACAAATTATCTGAAACCCAAGGGAAACCCCTCAGTGTTTTTTAAAAAAAATCATTGTTGAATACATACATAGGGGCTATGAATCAGGTTTACTATCTGAGCAGGAGGTTGAATTTCTAATCACTGATCATCCCAAAATTCTTATATTATATTTGTTGCCGAAAGTGCATAAGGCTCTTAAGGATCCCCCTTGCAGACCCATTGTGTCTGCCAGGGACTCCTTATTATCGAGTTTGGACAGATATATAGATTTTCACTTACAGCCAGTGGTGAAGGGTATTCCTGCATATCTACAGGATTCACCTAGTTTGATTACATCTCTGAGGAGCTATGTGGGGCTTCAGACTGATGACATTCTTGTCACCATGGATGTTGACAGCCTCTACACCTTGATCCCCCATGAGGGGGGTGTGGCAGCTGTCAGGTCCATGGTGACAGAGAATCCCCTGTATGAGGGACCTCCAATTGAATTCTTATGTGAGCTGCTAACCCTATGCCTTGATAAGAACTTTTTCAGGTTTGAAAGGGAGTATTACTTACAAATCTCTGGGATGGCCATGGGTTCAAACATGGCACCCTCATATGCTAACCTCTACATGGCATGGTATGAGCAAGTGGCCAATGAAACCATTTGCTCACACCAACATCAGATATTATGTACGTTACATTGATGACGTGTTTCTGGTGTGGGGGGGAGTATAAGTGACTTGGAGCAGTGGGTGTCAGTGTTTGAACTCAATGGACTGTCTCATACGATTTAAATTGGAGTATAGTGAGACTTTGATACACTTTTTGGATCTCAACATATTCAAGGTTGATGCCTGTGATGGTTGCTCGTTTGGTACTTCATTGTACACCAAATCGACTGATTGAAACTCCTTATTGGAGGCAAGAAGCTTCCATCCCAGGCACCAAAATATGGGGTTAGTCACGTCAAAGCTCACCAGAGTCATCCGTAACAATAGTGAGGTACTCAGTATGATGGAGCAGCTCACAGAGATGGAAAATAAATTAGTAAAAAGAGGTTATAATGGTGTAATGATCCGTAAAACCAAAGAGAGGTTATTGGAATCCACATTGGAGACTGAATATAAGAAACCTAAAAACGATGTAGAACAGCTGAATTTTGTGACCACATAAACTCCCATGTGTCAGACATTGAGGAAGTCGGTACATCAACATTGGTCTCTTCTTGAAACAGATCCATCACTTCCATTTCAGAAGATGAAGCCTCCATGGATGGTGCACAGGAGGGCTGATAATCTGAGAGATATATTGGTGAAAACCGACCCCGTTGGATGTTACCAGAAGGATACCTTGTTGAAATCCTCGAACAAAGGATGCTTTACCTGTGGAGGTTGCACAACATGAAACAGCATGATGAGAGGTAAAACCTTCCAACATCCCCACACAAACAATCGCTATACAATCCGCCATAGGCAGACATGCACAAGCACACATGTTATATACATATTATCTTGCCCATGTTCCCTGGTCTATATTGGAAAGACAGTCACAAGCTTCAGGGATAGGATGGCCAAACATTGTTGTGCCATCCGGGAAGCCCTCAAGAAGGGGAACTCAGAGCAACCAGTGGTACATCATGTTGCTAGATGTAACCATGGCATTTCTAGTGTAAAAACGATGTTGATAGACCATGTGCCTCCGCTTACTAGAGGGGGTAATAGAGCCAAAAGGCTTCAACAAATGGAAACCAAATGGATCCACACTTTGGACACTCTGGTACCTAGAGGATTAAACACCTTCCTGGATTTTGGGCCATTTTACACTAAATAACAAATAAACCAGACATATGCTGTATCATAATTCAGTTGGCTGGATTTAAGAAATACCTGAAGGGGATCTACATGAATGTTCGTTCTAGTGGGTACCCACGGGTTTCTACCTATACTCCTGGAGCTATGAAGTGGGGTAATAACCGATGTATGAAGGGAGTCAGTTGTATATGGTTAGCTAGCACTCAAAATCACGCTATGGCTGCCTTGTATAAATAGGACAACAACACTGTGCTTATTATATTATCACAATATGATGTATATAGTTTTTTTATTGTTTGATTTGATATCTTTTTATCCTTTACACTGAGTATAATTATCTGTCTAGTTATGGGACATCACGCTTGTTCTGTCTTAATGAGTGACATCTTTGATGGTAATACTTTGAATAAATATGGTACCATATGATGGTATGCACTGTAGTGCAGCTTCTGTCACCAAGATGGAATATTCGCATCTTTTGCTGTTTGTTTTACAGCGATGTCCTGTGTGGCTGGATACATGATTGCATTTCTGTGTATAGGTTACTATGGTAACCGAGGGCCAATCGATTGGCGGTGACACGTCACACTTATATTGCAGCGTGATGACGTCACTACGGGCCGATGCGATGGAGCAGGCTGATTTTAAGTGTATATAAGGTGGGTGATGGTTTGTCGTGTTATGTGTTTCTTTGGGGATACGCTTTTTTGGTTCCTGTTTGAACATTTGACAAAGGTGTAATGATTCACCGAAATGTTATGTCTTTATATTAATTCTTTGAAATAAATACTACCTTTTATAAAGACAAGTGAGTGCCTTTTCTATGATGGAAGTTTATATATATATATATATATATATATATATATATAATGTGTAAATATATATATATATATATATATATATATATATATATATATATGAGGATATCTTTATAGGTGTCAAATAATAGCTTGTAATTACTGCCCTTGCATAGACATGAGGGCTGCTACTGATCAAGCAAAGTCTATTGGGATAAAGGGTCTATATATATACCGACAGCCTCATCTCCACTCCCCCACACTTTCACGGAGAATAGCACAGAACTTTTGCACATTCTAACGGAGAACATATGTCTCACAACTTAATAAGTATTTTCAACATCAACATGTTACACACCTTAGATAGATAGAAGTAAGAGTTACACATTTCATTTCATCTCCATACTCACAGAGATGATTATGATCCATCCACAAATATTGCTAATAAGCTAATCTCCCTAATAATCAGTAAGTAAGCAAAAAGTATCAATGCATTATCGATTACATATACTAAGAAGATCAAGGGCAGCCGATTATCTGCAATAAATATAGTTTTTTTATATTACAAACAACATAGTGCAAATATATGGCCTAAACTTACTACACTCAATTACTTCACACTGCATATTAATCAACACCAACATGTTTTTATATTAATATATTTTAGATAATATATAGGTAATTATTTGTATTATTTGTAATTATTTTATTTTATCTAGAACAATGAAGAATGCGATACCAACAAAGGGTAATTTTGCTGGGAACTACCTCTAGAGGGGGGTAACCCAGGTGTTTGTTATTTGTGTTCACTATGATTGGTAAAGCTTGTATATTTAAAGGCCATTAACAGCCTAGATTTTATGCCTGATGAAACAGTGTTTTGACACGCTGAGAAATGCGTTGCATATTGTGTAAGGGGGTTGCTAGCATTCCCCACCTTCCTGGTTCCATTGTATTTTTATATATATATATATATATATATATATATATATATTTTATGTTTTTTAATATGCACTTGGAACCTTATTAGCCTTTTATACACCAATCACTATTCTCTGCAGTAAACATTTGCTGCTTAAAATTATTTCACCACAACCTCATCTCTATAATATTGGGGTCCCAGTTTTCCAGTGTTTAAAGTACTTTGGCTTTCAAGGTGAACAGTAAGCTGGGTTGCTGCCAACTATCCAGCCTGCATCTAACAGCACTGTCTGAGTGCTGCTCGAAAATGTGAGTACCCTGAATAGGGTTTACATATTCTGATTACTCTGTTATACCACTGGCACAATTGAAATTCAAAGAAAAAGAAAGGAAAGATAGGGGTTATTATAGCACTCATACTTACTAAATTGGGTATGGAGTTAGTTAAAAAACTATACTTTAATTATTTGTATTAAAAAACATGGGGTAAATACCCCTACCGTTAACCTCAAACCACCACCAAACTAACGATTAAACTAAAAACAAGCCAACAGTCACTTCTCTGTTTTTTGTCCGATAGCAGGAAACGTCGGCATCAGGTGGCTGAAGTGACTGAATGGCAAGAATATGAGTATATAGAGCAAACGCGTTTCGGCTACGACCTAGCCTTTCTCAATGCTGTCTGTTACACTGACATTAGATAAAACCCGAGGCTACCGGATGCGCGGACTTAAATAATCATTTGCAAGCCACAGTTAACCAATCACATGGATTACAGGTCGTACGCCCTATTAACATCCAATGGTTGCGCTTAGAGAACAACGCCTACTATTCCGACTGTGCTGTGTGGCTGAAAAATGCAAATGATATGCCGCGCAAGCTCAGTGATTCACTGCTAGCGTTTAGAGAGTTATTCCCTGTGATGACACTACTGAATTGGAAATGAGTATTTACACATTAAACAGATGATGTCTTATCCAGTAAAAGGATCATTCATTTATAAAAAATAGATACCATAACCTTAAACGTTTTTTATTCAATAGGTTCTAATGGATCGATTCCCTATATAATGATATTTACTAGAACGGAGTAGTAAAAAAGTCTAAAGACTTTGGGAGCACTATTATCTCAGTATTTTAGCCTGCATTGTGCTTGACACTGCACAAGTAACGCTGTGCTAATGTGATAGAGGGTTATGATATAAATATCAAATAGTGAGTAGAATTGGTTGTTCAACTTGTATTCCACTATTATTTGGTATATCTATGAAATCACACACAATACGCTTACAACATGTACAAGTAATGCAGTGTAAATGCGGTTAAAGCTTATAATATTATTTGAAATTATAGTTTACAATTCTGCTCTTTAAAGTATCATTATCATTATTACTGAATCGATTAGTTATGGAACCACAGAAAATACCTTAAAGAAGGTGTTTAAATATTGGTATTATGGATCAGAATAAGTTAGTGCATAAATATATCATTTTCTTGGGTCCCAATCTATAAACATATAATTATGGATCAAGATCCTAGACATATTGGATCCTATTTTACACATATTATATGACGATTGGGACAGAAAAGCAGTGTAATAGTCCAAGACTGTTTATTCTCATGTTGATGAGAGAGTAACTATAATATATATAAAATGATACAAAATCACCAAATTATAGGATTATATACAGTGGGCTATTATTATGCATACATGGATTAGTCTCTTGCTAGTCTTGGCAAATCAGATATACACCCAGTAATTGTTATATTCGTTCATACATGAGGTATGACAGTATTCAGATTGAAAACCCATTTGGTTTCCATCTGTAACAATTTATCCACAGTGTTACCCCCTCTTATTCCGGGCTTTAATCTTTCAAAACCCCAATATTTTAAGGCACTGGTTTTCCCATTATGACATCGTAGAAAAATGATTATTTAAGTCCGCGCATCCGGTAGCCTCGGGTTTTATCTAGTGTCAGTGTAACAGACAGCATTGAGAAAGGCTAGGTCGTAGCCGAAACGCGTTTGCTCTATATACTCATATTCTTGCCATTCAGTCACTTCAGCCACCTGATGCCGACGTTTCCTGCTATCGGCCAGGAAACAGAGAAGTGACTGTTGGCTTGTTTTTAGTTTAATCGTTAGTTTGGTGGTGGTTTGAGGGTAACGGTAGGGGTATTTACCCCATGTTTTTTAATACAAATAATTAAAGTATAGTTTTTTAACTAACTCCATACCCAATTTAGTAAGTATGAGTGCTATAATAACCCCTATCTTTCCTTTCTTTTTCTTTGAATTTCAATTGTAACCAAGGGGTAGCACCGGAATCTATGGATTCTTTATCTTACTATACACTAGTGTAGTGCCAGTTTAAAAATTCTTCTATATATTGTAACCTTGTGTGAGAATTGTACTCACATTTTCTTGTAAACTTTGAGCACACACTAAAAAGACCTTTAATTATGGCCTCTTTTGATTTAGGGGCAGAAATGCTCCAATGGACTAAAGATATTACTGATCTTACAACGGAACTTAGAAACAAAAGTACTACAGAGAGTAACAATTCGGTGGAATGGTCTGATTCTTTAAAAAATCTTAAAAAAATTAGAAGGAAACAAATAAAAAAGCAATGGAACATAGGAATGTACAATTTTTACAAAGATAACAGTGTCATTCCCAGAGGCCTTAGATTAAAATTGTTCCCTTCGTTTAGTGATTACAAACCAGAATTTAAAATAAAATGGGAAAGTGCCTTGACTAAATGCTCGCTTAAATTAATGGGGTATTTAACTGAATATGAACTAGACAAATTAAATGGCATCAATGAGGGAATTTCTAAATTGTGTGATGAACTCAAGCAGTATGAATTAAATGAAGAGTTTCAAAAGTCATACAACAAAACTAAGGGAGAAGTTGAGAAGTTTGCACGTTTTATTTCAGAATGGAAAGAACGTAAGATTGATAGGGATCTTAATGATTACTCATCTGACACAATCTACTCTTGGGGGCAGAATAAGACCGCCAGTCTAGATGCAGACACATCAGACAGAGAAGGTGACAACACAGATGTAGATCTATCTGATGGCGAAACCATACCTAGAACTATTCTGAAAAATAGAATTACACCTCATACTAGTAACAATACAAATATCCCTTTAGGCGTAGAACCAGAAGGGGCCGTAAACGCAAGGCCCAGAACTCGCAGACAAGTGAAGTTCAACCACAAATCACAACACAAAAAGAAATAGAGAGTCCAGAACTGAATATAATTAATCTTTCTGATGTTACTTTATCTAATGCTCAAATATCTGTCCTAAAAAGAGGCCTGTCATTTATACCAACACCTAAACTAAATAAATTTGAGGCCATAAAGGATATTCACCTTTTCACCCGAAAAATTCTCCTTAAAAAATATTTCAGTAACTCTGAACCTAACACCCTTAATGCCAATGATCAAGCTGCCATTAATGATTTAATTGCATTGTTAGATGAAACTATTAGCTGTAACTCAGACAATGACGATATTGGTTGGCGATCAATTCTAAAAGCCAAGTCCAAATTTGTACCTCCAAATCACACGTCGCATAACACATTGACCTTTCTTAATTTAGTATGTCAAGATATTCTAGACATACATGACAACAGTGACGCCACTAATCATAATTTATCCAATGAAGAAGCTATAGCCCTGAAACATTTGAAAAATATGAAAGGTATACGAATAAAAAGCAGTGATAAAGGCAGTAACATTGTTATTTGGCCAGATGTTATGTACAGGGAGGAAGAATTACGTCAGCTCAATAATTCTTCTAACTATAAATCACTTTTATGCAACCCCACAGAGATGTTTCTCAACAGCTATAATACACTCATTCGTTCAACATTTGACGATGGTGTTATAGATCAGAAGGAATTGAAATTCCTGGAAGTTAAAGAACCAAAAACAGCCACTTTGTATTTGCTGCCCAAAATACATAAGGATACATGCAAGCCGCCAGGCAGACCAATCGTGTCAGGAATAGGCTCCCTTACTGAGAAGGCCAGCAAATACATAGATGCAAGATTGAGATATATTGTCACTTCCATCGTACACTAGGGACACGATGCATCTACTGAACAAAATTAATGAGATTAATATTGACAGCAACTCAGTACTGGTAACTTGCGATGTAGAATCGCTTTACACTAGCATAAAAACACAGTGGGGGTGTAGAGCGGTGTCATACTATCTCAATCAAAATACCAGTATGAGTGAAGAGGTCAAACAATTTTTATTGAATATGATAGAGTTTATTTTAACTCACAATTATTTCGTATTCGATGATACATTTTATTTACAGACCTGTGGGACAGCGATGGGCACTGCGTGTGCCCCAACTTACGCTAATATATATCTGGGCTGGTGGGAGGAGACTGTGGTGTTTAATGATAATCTAAAACACCTTACTAAACACATCTCCCACTGGTCCAGATATATAGATGACATTCTTTTTATATGGAATGGTCCTGAGAATCTCCTGCATGACCTCATTAATACTCTTAATGATAATCCATTTGGATTATATCTCACATCTAATATACAAAAATCCAAAGTGGAATTTTTGGATCTTACAATCCGAAATACTGATAGCTCAATTGTTACAGAAGTGTATAGGAAGCCCATGTCCACTAATAATATTTTACATGCCAGCAGTTATCACCATCCTGCCACCATTAGAGGACTACCTATGGGAGAATATATACGTTTAAAAAGAAATTGTAGCACCATTGACAATTTTAAAATAGCTGCTAGAGAACTCAGACAAAGGTTACTTGAAAGAGGCTATTTTAAAAAATTGCTTGCTAGAGCATACAACAGAGCTTTACTGAAAGATAGGGGAGAATTACTTACCCCTAAGACTAAGGAGAATAATACCCCCCTAAGATGTATTACTACTTATTCCGCACACAGCGACCAAATCACTAAAATTCCTACCAAACATTGGCATGTCTTAACTAGAGATGACCTACTGAAACCACTAATAACAGAGAAACCTCTAGTGACATATAGGCGAGCCACGAATATTAAGGACACACTGGTTTCTAGCCATTATGATAGAAATGCTAAGAAATCGCCAATATACGAAGGATCTATTGCATGTGGACACTGCTCAGTATGTCAACACATGATTAAAAAACAAACAATAGTTGACAGATTTGGAAAAAGCTGGAACATCAAACAACACATGAATTGTCAAAGTACTAATGTTATCTACTGTATATCCTGTAGCTGCAATTTATATTATATTGGAATGACTACAAGGAGTATGGGCACACGTATAACTGAACACCTTAGTAATATTAGAACAGCCCAAAGAGACGTAGATAAATCAAAACAAATTACTAGCGTTGCTAGGCATTTTCTACGATGTCATAATGGGAAAACCAGTGCCTTAAAATGTTGGGGTCTTGAAAGATTAAAGCCCGGAATAAGAGGGGGTAACACTGAGGATAAATTGTTACAGATGGAAACCAAATGGGTTTTCAATCTGAATACTGTCATACCTCATGGTATGAACGAATATAGCAATTACTGGGTGTATATCTGATTTGCCAAGACTAGCAAGAGACTAATCCATGTATGCATAATAATAGCCCACTGTATATAATCCTATAATTTGGTGATTTTGTATCATTTTATATATATTATAGTTACTCTCTCATCAACATGAGTATAAACAGTCTTGGACTATTACACTGCTTTTCTGTCCCAATCGTCATATAATATGTGTAAAATAGGATCCAATATGTCTAGGATCTTGATCCATAATTATATGTTTATAGATTGGGACCCAAGAAAATGATATATTTATGCACTAACTTATTCTGATCCATAATACCAATATTTAAACACCTTCTTTAAGGTATTTTCTGTGGTTCCATAACTAATCGATTCAGTAATAATGATAATGATACTTTAAAGAGCAGAATTGTAAACTATAATTTCAAATAATATTATAAGCTTTAACCGCATTTACACTGCATTACTTGTACATGTTGTAAGCGTATTGTGTGTGATTTCATAGATATACCAAATAATAGTGGAATACAAGTTGAACAACCAATTCTACTCACTATTTGATATTTATATCATAACCCTCTATCACATTAGCACAGCGTTACTTGTGCAGTGTCAAGCACAATGCAGGCTAAAATACTGAGATAATAGTGCTCCCAAAGTCTTTAGACTTTTTTACTACTCCGTTCTAGTAAATATCGTTATATAGGGAATCGATCCATTAGAACCTATTGAATAAAAAACGTTTAAGGTTATGGTATCTATTTTTTATAAATGAATGATCATTTTACTGGATAAGACATCATCTGTTTAATGTGTAAATACTAATTTCCAATTCAGTAGTGTCATCACAGGGAATAACTCTCTATACGCTAGCAGTGAATCACTGAGCATGCGCGGCATATCATTTGCATTTTTCAGCCACACAGCACGGTCGGAATAGTAGGCGTTGTCCTCTAAGCGCAACCATTGGATGTTAATAGGGCGTACGACCTGTAATCCATGTGATTGGTTAACTGTGGCTTGCAAATGATTATTTAAGTCCACGCATCCGGTAGCCTCGGGTTTTATCTAATGTCAGTGTAACAGACAGCATTGAGAAAGGCTAGGTCGTAGCCGAAACGTGTTTGCTCTATATACTCATATTCTTGCCATTCAGTCACTTCAGCCACCTGATGCCGACGTTTCCTGCTATCGGCCAGGAAACAGAGAAGTGACTGTTGGCTTGTTTTTAGTTTAATCGTTAGTTTGGTGGTGGTTTGAGGGTAACGGTAGGGGTATTTACCCCATGTTTTTTAATACAAATAATTAAAGTATAGTTTTTTAACTAACTCCATACCCAATTTAGTAAGTATGAGTGCTATAACAACCCCTATCTTTCCTTTCTTTTTCTTTGAATTTCAATTGTAACCAAGGGGTAGCACCGGAATCTATGGATTCTTTATCTTACTATACACTAGTGTAGTGCCAGTTTAAACATTCTTCTATATATACCACTGGCACACACAGACACCCCTTTTGTCTCTTCCACCCTTCCAGATACTGGGAATCCCTTTTTCCAGTCAGAAGAACAGTGAGCTGGGTTGCTGTAAAACATCCAGCCCGTGTCTAATAGCACTGTCTTAGTGCTCTTAACAAATGTGAGTACCCTGGTTAGGGTTTATTACTGTGATATCTCCATTGTATTATTGGTATACACAGGCTCCTCTCTTGTTTCTACTATTTCTCTAGATTTTGCAACATCTATGTGAGGAGAGTGCAGCCTTCTATCAAATGCTGGGTTCCTTTTTCCTGAGTCATATCAGTTGGACCACCTGCTACAAGTGTAAAGCTGTACCCAGAGACTGATTAAGATTCTCTTTAGTATATGTTTATTGGGTCTTATACTGTGATCTACATTTAAACTTGTGTCTACTGTGTTTAATAATCAACAATACACTTATAGAAGTCAGTGTTATTCAGGTTAATTTTAACCACAAATATATACATATTCATATGTGTACATCTGAATGTAACATACTTAAATTTATTCTTATTTGAATGCATTAGTACTGTAGACCAACATAGCACCCTTTATCTTGAGTCAGATACGACTGACTCCATAATTACTCTATTATTGCTGTAGATCAACATAGCACCCCCTATTTTGAGCCAGATACAACTGACTCTGTCTATTGTATATATTGGCCTATATATATAGATGGTAAGGACCATAATGTCACACGGGGGCTGGAATTATTGTCTTTGCCAGAATTTGATGATGTCACCATCAATATTTAGACCCCAAGGTCTCCTTGTTTTTAACTGGAAGATGCAGAATGCCTCCCTGAATAACAACCTACTGGCCCTGTCTCCTCCTCTCAATGAGGGTCTAATCCATTCAATAACCTGCCATTTAAAGCTATTTATATTTTGGTGGTGTACCTGAATAAAGTCCCGTGCCAGATCAGAGCATTTGTTATTATTAGTAAATAAGATAACCGGGCACAAGTATA
The DNA here is from genome assembly GCF_027579735.1 of Bombina bombina. Classification (NCBI taxonomy): domain Eukaryota; kingdom Metazoa; phylum Chordata; class Amphibia; order Anura; family Bombinatoridae; genus Bombina; species Bombina bombina. The sequence continues at coordinate 607,029,456 of NC_069505.1, read as the reverse complement.
GTGTAGGCAGGCAAAAAGTAATAAAAGACTGGTGCTCTAGTAAATTTATAAAATATTAAATAAAAAAAAGAAAATGAAAAGTACTAGAAAAAAAGCACTCTTGCCTCAATCCTTAAATAGAGAAAAACAATGGGCATAAATTGCTATGACCATCCATACTTGTGGCGTAAAACATATTGCAATATAAACCAAAATAAATAGTGCATGTGAACTTACATAAAATAAATTTTATTTAAAGCAATGAACTAATGGCTAGATTACGAGTCTTGTGTTAGCCTTAAAAAGCAGTGTTGAGAGGTCCCAACGCTGCTTTTTAATGCCCGCTGGTATTACGAGTCTGGCAGGTACAGGTGTACCGCTCACTTTTCTTCCGCGACTCGAGCTTACCGCAAATCCCCTTACGTCAATTGCGTATCCTATCTTTTTAATGGGATTTGCCTAACGCCGGTATTACGGGTCTTGGAAGAAGTGAGCGGTAGACCCTCTCCTGTCAAGACTCCTACCGCATTTAAAAGTCAGTAGTTAAGAGTTTTATGGGCTAACGCAGTAACATAAAACTCGTAACTAAAGTGCTAAAAAGTAGACTAACACACATAAACTACCTATTAACCCCTAAACCGAGCCCCCCCCCCACATCACAAACACCTAAATAAAGTTTTTAACCCCTAATCTGCTGACCGGACATCACCGCCACTGCAATAAATATATTAACCCCTAAACTGCCGCACTCCCGCCTTGCAAACACTAGTTAAATTGTATTAACTCCTAATCTGCTGTCCCTAACATCGCCTACACCTACCTACATTTATTAACCCCTAATCTGCCACCCCCAACATCGCCGCTACTATATTAAATTTATTAACCACTAAACCTAAGTCTAACCCTAAGTCTAACCCCTCCCCTAACTTAAATATAATTTAAATAAAACAAAATAAATTTACTACAAATAAATAAATTAATCCTATTTAAAACTAAATACTTACCTATAAAATAAACCCTAAGATAACTACAATATAACTAATAGTTACATTTGTATTTATCTTAAGGTTTATATTTATTTTACAGGCAAGTCTGTATTTATTTTAACTAGGTAGAATAGTTATAAAATAGTTATTAACTATTTAATAACTACCTAGTTAAAATAAATACAAATATACCTGTAAAATAAATCCTAACCTAAGTTACAATTACACTAAATTTACTAAATTACCTACAATTAAAAACAATTAAATTAAATAAACTAAAGTACAAAAAAAACAAACACTAAATTACAGAAAATAGAAAAATAATTACAATTTTTTAAAACTAATTACACCTAATCTAATCCCCCTAATAAAATAAAAAAGCCCACCAAAATAATAAAATTCCCTACCGTATACTAAATTACAAATAACCCTTAAAAGGGCCTTTTGCGGGGCATTGCCCCAAAGTAATCAGCTCTTTTACCTGTAAAAAAAAAGACAATACCCCCCCAACATTAAAACCCACCACCCACACACCCAACCCTAACTCTAAAACCCACCCAATCCCCCCTTAAAAAAAACTAACACTACCCCCTTGAAGATCATCCTACTTTGAGACGTCTTCACCCAGCCGGGCACAAGTGGTCCTCCAGAGGGGCAGAAGTCTTCATCCGATCTGGGCAGAAGAGGTCCTCCAAGCGGCAGAAGTCTTCATCCAGACGGCATCTTCTATCTTCATCCATCCGGAGCGGGTCCATCTTCAATCCAGCCGACGCGGAGCATCCTCTTCAAATGAAGTCCAAGCAAAGAATGAAGGTTCCTTTAAATGATGTCATCCAAGATGGCATCCCTTGAATTCCGATTGGCTGATAGGATTCTATCAGCCAATCGGAATTAAGGTAGGAAAAATCCTATTGGCTGATCCAATCAGCCAATAGGATTGAGGTTGCATTCTATTGGCTGATTGGAACAGCCAATAGAATGCGAGCTCAATCCTATTGGCTGATTGGATCAGCCAATAGGATTGAACTTCAGTCCTATTGACTGATTAGATCAGCCAATAGGATTTTTCCTACCTTAATTCCGATTGGCTGATAGAATCCTGGATGACGTCATTTAAAGGAACCTTCTTTCTTTGCTTGGACTTCGTTTGAAGAGGATGCTCCGCGTCGGCTGCATTGAGGATGGACCCGCTCTGCTCCAGATGGATGAAGATAGAAGATGCCGTCTGGATGAAGCCTTCTGCCCGTCTGGAAGTCCTCCTCTGCCCGGATCGGATGAAGACTTCTGCCCCTCTGGAGGTCCACTTGTGTCCGGCTGGGTGAAGATGTCTCAAGGTAGGGTGATCTTCAAGGGGTTAGTGTTAGTTTTTTTAAGGGGGGATTGGGTGGGTTTTAGAGTAGGGTTAGGTGTGTGGGTGGTGGGTTTTGATGTTAGGGGGGTATTGTCTATTTTTTTTTTACAGGTAAAAGAGCTGATTACTTTGGGGCAATGCCCCGTAAAAGGCCTTTTTAAGGGCTATTTGTAATTTAGTATAGGGTAGGGAATTTTATTATTTTGGGGGGCTTTTTTATTTTATTAGGGGGATAAGATTAGGTCTAATTAGTTTTAAAAAATTGAAATTATTTTTCTATTTTCTGTAATTTAGTGTTTGTTGTTTTTCGTACTTTAGTCTATTTAATTTAATTGTAGTTAATTGTAGTTAGTTTATGTAATTAATTTAATGATAGTGTAGTTTTAGGTGTAATTGTAATTTAGGTTAGGATTTATTTTACCGGTAAATTTGTACTTATTTTAACTAGGTAGCTATTAAATCATTAATAACTATTTAATAACTATTCTACCTAGTTAAAATAAATACAAAGTTGCCTGTAAAATAAATATAAATCCTAAGATAGCTACAATGTAACTATAAGTTGTATTGTAGCTAGCTTAGGGTTTATTTTATAGGTAAGTATTTATTTTTAAATAGGTATAATTTAATTAATTGTAGTTATTTTATTTAGATGTATTTAAATTATATTTAAATTAGGGAGGTGTTAGGGTTAGGGTTAGGCTTAGGTTTAGGGGTTAATAACTTTATTATAGTGGCAGCGACGTTGGCGGCAGCAGATTAGGGGTTAATAAGTGTAGGTAGGTTATGCCGACGTTGGGGGGGGGCAGATTAGGGGTTAATAAATATAATGTAGGGTTTGGCGATGTTGGGGGCAGCAGATTAGGGGTTCATAGGGATAATGTAGGTGGCGGCGGTGTTCGGAGTGGCAGATTAGGGGTTAATAATATAATGCAGGTGGCAATGATGTCGGGGGCGGCAGATTAGGGGTTAATAAGTGTAAGATTAGGGGTGTTTAGACTCAGGGTTCATCTTAGGGTGTTAGGTGTAGACATAAAATTAATTTCCCCATAGGAATCAATGGGGCTGTGTTAGAAGCTGAACGCTGCTTTTTTGCAGGTGTTAGGTTTTTTTTCAGCCGGCTCAGCCCCATTGTTTCCTATGGGGAAATCGTGCACTAGCACGTTTAGCCAGCTTACCGCTACCGTAAGCAACGCTGGTATTGAGGTGAGATGTGGAGCAAAATTTTGCTCTACGCTCACCCTTTTTCGGCTAACGCCGGGTTTAAAAAAAACTGTAATACCAACGTTGTCTTAAGGGAGCATTAAAAAAAAGGCTCGTTAGCAACGCACCCCTGTTACTGCAAAACTCGTAATCTCGGTGTTAGGAATTAAACAAATAGAACCCTGTAAATAATAATAAGTGTACCAAATAAAATGTCCATAAACAGTTTACCACAATGAAGTGTTGTTTTCCTGAATGCTGTGTTGATAAGTCCCAAGAGAAACAAAAAGTCTTTTGTTAATGTCCTTTTTTCCACAGTTGTGATAAAGGAAATAAATAGTGACCAAAACAATTGTAATCCTGGTATCGTTCCTGCTTGTAATTAAGCACTGCTCAATCTTCACTCTTTATAGGCATATAAAACAGGTCTAGATTTAAACCATGCTTACAATCCATTAAGCAAGGCGAGAGACTGTAAAGTAAGCCTCTGCTACTTACGCAGACAAGCTAGCAGTATACAACCGCCAAACTGAACAGCTGAGCATCCAGAGAGCTTCTGGAACACCAACACCAAACTGCCAATACTACCATGCAAAAAACAGACCCAATAAAGCTGGTAACTAGAACCTGATAGTCACATAAGCTTACTGTGGTTCAGCAACAGTTGTGTCCCAGTTCAGTGATGATTTGAGCAAAGATTCTTTGTTTTCCAGTAAACATAAAAGGATATGTGGATAAAACTTGCTCCAGGGAACTTGAAAGGAAATTTGCAATCATTATTATTCTCAATATTATTGAGATGCTCTCTCACACGCAATCTGGCTTCCCTTGTGGAGCACCCAACATATTGTTTCTCACAAAGGGTGCATTCAATCAGGAACACAACATGTGTTTTTATGCAGTTAGTAAGATCTAGAAGGTTGTAAACCCTCTGAGTAATCTTTAATTGGAAGGTACAAGTAGTTTTCCTATGGCTGCATGCTATACACTTGCTATAGTGACACTTGTAGTGACCTTTGGCATTTAACCAGCTGTTGTTACTTCTTGACTCAGTTTTTAACATGCTTGGGAGAGGGTATTACCCAAAGTGCATCCTCTTTTGGCCACAAATTTGCAGTTATTAGAAACATAGTTTTTTAGGCTGTCCTCAGCAGTAAGGATGGGTAAGTGTTTTTCTACAATATTACATATTGCTCTATATTGGGAACTGTAGGTTGTTACAAACATCGGTTTTGGGGAATCCGACCTACCACAGGCTTCTCCCTTCCTTTTGTCTTGCAATATGTCCACTCTTGTCCTACTTACTTCAAGATACGCTCTATTAATTACTTTTTTTTTATAACCCCTCTCCTTGAGCTGGGCTTTAAGTCCTCCACTTTCTGTCTCAAAATCAGAGTTTTTTCATTTAATGTGAATGAACTACCCTTTTGCAATCCCAAAACCTGTATGAGGTGGATGATTGCTGCGGGCATAAAAGACTGCATTAGACGAGATCGGTTTTCTGTAGTTGTGTCTCCCATTAGTGTGACATCTAGGTACAGTATTTTAATTGAATGGTAAGAATAGGTGAATTTAATATTAACACCATTGTCATTCAATAGATTGACAAAATCCTGTGCTTCTGTCTCTGTTCCAGTCCAAACCAAGAGGAGATCGTCAATGTATCTCTTATACAATTTGATACACAGATGAAAGGGGTTACTGCCTGCATATATGTGGAACCGCTTCCACCAACCCATAAATAGGTTGGCATAGGCGGGGGCAAACATCGCACCCATAGCGGTCCCACGTCTCTGCAGAAAAAACTTACCTCCAAATTCGAAAAAATTGTGTGTTAGCAGGAGGTCAAGTACCCTTAGAAGAGGCCACTTTCATAATTGCTATATTTATCTAGTGCAAACTTAATAGCCTCCATACCAAATTGATGAGGTATAGTTTAATATAGCCCTACTACATCAACTGTTAGCCAAGAACAGTTGGTCTCACAATCTACTTGATCTAGTGTATTCAGTAAATGCTTGGTATCCTTTATGTAGGAAGGTAAAAGGTAAACATGGGGTTGCAAGAGGGTCTCTGCCCAATTTGAAAGCTTCTCAAAGAGGGACCCAATACCCAATACAATAGGTCTTCCACGCACCTCAGTCAGAGATTGATGTACTTTGGGGAGGTGGTGGAAGATCGGGGTAATGGGTCTATTGACAAAGAGATAGTCTCTAGTTTCTTCATCAATAAATCCCTCCTGCAGCCTATCATCTAACAGGTCCCATAGTCTGGTCTTAAATCCCTCTACTGGATTACCCCAAAGCTTCTGATATACATTGACATCATACAACTGTCTCCTGGCTTCTAGAATGTAATTTTGTTCATAATAACTAAGCTACCTTCTTTATCAGAGTTTTTAATTATGATGTCATCTCTATTTTTGAGTTTAGTCAGAGCTTTTTGCTGTGAATCACTCAAAATAGGAAAACTCTTCTTGTTTTTTTGCCAGTTCAATGAGATCTTCCTCAATTCTATGATGGAAGGCCTTGATAAAAGGCCCTCTTTCCCTAGTGTGGTAGAAGGTGGAGTGGGGTTTAAAACCACTATGTGTCATTTTAGTTTCAGTAGAGGTAGTATTAGATTTTGCAAGGAGATAATGCAAGGTCAAATAGTCACAAGTGTCAGAAAATTCAACCAAATCAAAAGGATTAATTGTGTCATCTAATGATATCTGAGCATTATCATTTATCTTACTGTTATCATTGGCTTTGTTCCAAAAAACTTTTCGAGAGTTAAATCTCTTACTAATCTATTGATGTCCACAATTTTTCTAAAAAGGTCAAAGTTATTAGTTGGAACAAAGTCCGGCCCTAGGCCCAGAACCTGCTGTTCATCTAGTGACAACTCTACATTGGACAAATTAATAATTTTCAGATTTTGTACTTGTTGCATCCCCCACTTACTCTTCTGAATCCCTGTCTTCCTCTTGCGCCTCTTCCAATACCTCCTCCCCCTTCTCTGTCCCTGATGTCCATCTGAAAAACCTGTTGGTCATTTGTTTTAATATATGATTTATTAGGCTGACCTAGTGGCATTGTATCCCCTTCACTATCACTCAAAAATTCAGTTATCCTCTGTTCAGTAGTTTGTTTAGAATTGCTTGATTCAGCTAATCTCTGAGTGTCTCTAGTGACTATGGGATCTGTTCTAATACCGCTAATAGTCTTAGGCCTAACTACTGGGGTATCATCTTCTGATGGTCTACTAGAGTCCTGTGTAGCAACAATATCCTTCTTATCATCGTCTGAGTAGTCAGTGTCACTAGCGGTCACTCTTTTTTCTTGAGTGTTAGTGTGTGCATGGTCTCTAGACCTTTGTCTGAATCTAGACCTCCTCTGTCTGAAGTTAATGGGGGTAGAAAAATTATGCCAAACATAAACCTTATTGGACAAAATATCAGCATTATCTCTATTAATTTTTTTTAGTTTGAATTATCAAGTACATTATGAAATTTGTTGACAGTCTCTTGCCACAGCTTATCCAGGTCATTAAACTTCGGATGATCTACAAAATGATTTAGTTGAACCTGTATTTTAGCAACTGCATCTCTAGTTTTAGTTAACTGTTCAGTTTTGAATTGCACAATCAATTCCATTAGTTTCTTGGAGCAGTCAGAGTGTTATTTCACTCGTTTATAAAATCAGGATCATCCACTTGGAAAGTTGGGAACTTATTGAGCCTTAATCCCCGTGGTATTATATCCATTACCAGGTATTTTTCTAGGGCCCTCTTGTCCCACCAGACTTTATACCCTCTAAGGAGTGTTCTTTCCATCCATAAAAAAGTCTCACTGATGGTCAAAGTTTTCTTTTGTTTGACAAAAGTGTCAACCAAAGTAAGTCTCTCAGTGTTGGTGTCAGTTAGTGGTTTGAGTGAAAAAGAGCTCATTGTCTCCATTAAGTATACAATGGGGTGAAGAAAAAGAGTAACATCTTCAACAAACTTCAATCTCCAACAACCACTTATTAGTGAAACTCCAATACTAGTATCTAAATTGAGTTAACAGCAGCAGCGTATGAAATATCTAGCCACAAGGAGGAAAACATGAGTAGGCAATACCAGCGAAAACATAGGGTGCCCTGTATATGACTACACAATATCTATCACACAGCAGGAATATCCTGCAGTTTTTATTGGGAACCCAAAGAAAGCATTCTAATAATTAATATCTACTATGTAAATGATAAAACGTCAAAAATTGAATTGATCACTAATTCTTTGGGGTTACAAAGAAAACATTCACAGTCCAAAGGTACAATCTTGTTTAATGGATTTACACTTTACAGTTTAAGTAATGTTACAATCCAGTAAAAGATATTGTAGAAAACCCACAGTTGCCATCTTGTTTTCAGATAACACCTAAATAAAAACGGTTCTTTAACAAAGAATAGATATAAATATTGTACAACACAATACTTGTCAAAGTTTAAAAATGACCCTATAGTGATAGAAAAATGGCGCACAATCTGCCCATCCTGACATCATACAAGATGCATTTAAATGGTTTTGCAGTGGTGCGGAAGGAATAGTTTCATGTGAAAGACTTAATTGCTTGATCCCCTTTTAAAACCCGATTTTAAAGACACCAGTACTGTTAGCCACAACCACAACAGTGCAAGTGTGACTTAGGATCAAATATTTAAATGAACATTAAAAACACGCTATTTGTAGATGTTGAGGACCTTAAGTTACTTTTACTGTACATCCTCTTAGCTGTACAGGGTATAACATACTCAACACATATACATATGTATATGAGCCTTTGTAACCTATGTACATATGTAAAGATGTGCCCTGTGCAAGATAATAGACTGTTTCCAAATAGCCATAAAATTGTTTTAAAAATGTCCAAAAGGCCCTTTTGAGTACTTATTAGGGGTCAGATTACAAGTGAGATGTTAATTGCTCTATAAGTAAGCTTCTTGCGCTCATCGGGTTGTACTTATGAGTTGAAAGTAAACTGTTTTTGCTCTTGCTCTAAGCCGGCAAGCTCAAAAAGCGAAAATTAGAATATTGCATGCGCGTTCACGTATTCCTCATAGAAGTCAATGGAGCAAAAATAGTGGGGAAAATACCTAACACCCCACTTTCGCGTAAACCCGATCATATATTCTAAAGTGTGCTAGACCAACATGAGAATATGAATATTTAATTTTCCAATGTTCTTCACATACAAGAAAATCTATTTATTCATAAAGAAATGTTAAATATGGTAAATAATTTTACCCTCTATGCTAATATAAAAAGTGGCAAGACTTTGGTAAGGTACCTTATACTTTCTGAATTTGTAGTCAAATCAAAACCGCAGTTTACGTAATCATTTTTCTAAAGAACACAATGGCGCTATAATTTGGCAAGTTTATGCAATACACATTTTTTAATAGTATAAGAAATTATAGTAACAAAAGTAAAAATGTTATTTGTCCTTGTGGGAAAAGAGAGCCCATAATATGTAAAGAAAAATAAACAAAAAACAAGACCATAAAACCAGATAAAACATATTTGTATTCTTTTCAGATAATCACTTGTCTTAAATAAAGATTTTCTTGACTTTCCACATTCTGAGATACCAGATTACAAACTGTAATACGTAAGCAAGCAGATATTGATAAATAAAAAAATGTAAGTGCAATGTTTTAACCTAAAGCTTGACATGTACCTTAAAGTGATGGTAAATCCTAGCATTTTTGAAACGCTAGAATTTACCTTTAGAATAATATCTTTATTTTATCCCTTAAAGGGTAATTGACAGCTCTTACTCATGCGTCATAGGGCTAGCTTCAGAAGGGGGCGGAATTGCACAAGCAGATGCCCAATATCTTTATTTTATCCCTTAAAGTGATGATACATCCTAGCATTTGTGAAACACTAGTATTTACCATTGGAACAAATAAAGGGGACTTTCATTCATGAAGTATAAACCACTTTATGCTGAAAGCTCCTTTATTTTTTCCAAGTGATCGCTGCATTGAGCTGCTAAGGAAGCCCAGGGCAAAATGCTGTTTTGGAAATGTCACCTCTCATCCAAATAGCCAAAGTAGCGTTCTGCCGGTGGGCTGCCTTAGCAGCTCAGTGCAGCGATCACTTGGAACAAATAACGGAGCTTTCCGCATTAAGTTTTTATTATAGTATATATTTCACAAACGCAAGGATTTACCACCACTTTAAGGGATAAAATAAAGATATTGGGCATCTGCTTGTGCAATTCCGCCCCCTTCTGATGCTAGCCCTATGATGCATGAGTAGGAGCTGTCAATTACCCTGACAAATGTGTCTGGGTGATTTTAAGCTGCCAACTAAGAGCTGGTGTAGAGGTTTTGGAAGCAATGTTCTGTTGACCGCTGCATTTTAATTTTCGGCCACAGGCTCACTCATGCAAACCTGCTGTGAAGAGCCTCCAAAAATGCATATGAGGCCCTCAAATGGTTTTGTTACGGATGCACTATACATTGTGTGACTTTTGTGTATGATTTTACTCTTTAGTTTGAATACTCTTGTTGCTCCTGTTTTTGGCTTGATTAATTTCATGTTCCTGATTCCTGAAATTCCTTGACTATGCTTTTGGCACCTAATTTGGATCTGATTGCCTTCCTGACTTTGACCTTTGACCTCTTTTTATGTATTCCTTGGATTCTTACTGCCAGCCTGGTTTTGACTTCTACAAGTTTTTTATTATGCTTCAGTACTTCCCAGTCCATCTTCTTGTTAATGCAGAATATCTTCTCCAGCAATAAGACCCTGATTATTATTTCTTTAGAAAGATCAGCTCCTTTTCAGAATTGTGAAACTGATAGATCCCATATGAATGGAATATCTATTTATAAATACTATTAACTCTTCCTATCAGCCCCCCCCCCCTGTCAGATGCTGCCTGGTCCAGTTACAAAGTCTGTCCTGAATATCATATATATTTATACTATATATAGCCAAAAATATGTGGACTACTGACCACCACACCTATATGAGTTTGTTGGAAATCCCTTTAAAAAATCATCAGCATTAATATGGAATCCCCCCCCCCATGCAGCTATAAGAGCAGCCTATCTTCTGGTAAGGCTTTCAGCAAGATTTTGGAGTGTGTCTGTGGGAGTTTTTGCCCATTCAGCCAAAAGAGCACTTGTGAGGTCAGGCACTTATGTTGGGTGAGAAAATCTGGCTGGCAATTGGTTTTCAAATTCATCCTAAAGGTGTTCAATGGGTTTTATGTCAGGGCTTTGTGGCCAATTTATTAAAGTGCAGACAGACATGATACAATGTAGCGTATCATGTCTGCCGCACATCGATAAATGCCGAGAGCATACAGAGTCGGCATTTATCATTGCACAAGCAGAAAATCGTCTGCTAGCAGGGGGTGTCAATCAGCTAGATCGTATAGGATCGGGCAGATTGATGTCTGCAGCCTCAGAGCAGGCAGACAAGTTATGGAACAGCGGTCTTTAGACCACTGCTTCATAACTTCTGTTTCTGGTAAACCTAAAGGCTTGTGTGGAAACAGGGGCATCAAGCTCCATTCAGAGCTTGATAATTCGGAACTTCTGTGCAGACCACTCAAGTTCCTACACACCAAATTCATTAAATCATGTCTTCATGGACCTCACTTTACGCACAAGGGCACAGTCATGTTGGAACAGGAAAGGTCCTTCCCCAAACTGTTACAACAAAGTTGCAAGCACCCAAATGTCTAAAATGTCTTTGTTTTCTGTTGCATTAAGATGACCCTTTACAGTAACTAAGAGGAATAACCCAAAATCCTAAAAAAAACATCCCCAGACTGTTATCTCTCCTCTGCCAAACTTACAGCAGGCACTATTCATTTTGGTAGGTAGTATTTATTTGGCATTCACCACACTTTCATCAGACTGCCAAATTGTGAAGCATGATTGATTATTCCAGAGAAAACATTTCCACTCCTCCAGAGTCTAGTAGTTTTGTGCTTTACCCCTTTCCAGCCAACACTTGGCATTGCACATGTTGATGTGGTGCTTGTTTACAGCTGCTTGGCCATGGAAACCCATTTCATGAAGCTAACCAATGTACAGTCATTCTGATGATATTGCTCCCAGAGGCAGTTTGTAACTCTGTTGTGGGGGGTGCAACAGATGATAGTTGATTTTCATGCACTACCTGCTTCAGCACTCCATGGTCCTTTTTTGTGAGCTTGTGTGGTCAACCACTTTGTGTCTGGGGGCTACTATTGCTCATATAGATTAAAAGTGTTGTGCAACCAATTGCACAGGGTGCGTCATCCTTAGAATATTGCACAATCTGGTATTGAAGTGAATAGTAAAAATGTTTACAAGAGAATCTTAACATGGCTGACAGTTTTTTGGTACTTTATATATTTAATGGGTGAGCTCTAATCGCCCAAATTACAAGAAATGCAGTGTTGCGCTAAAGCACAACACACAATAGAGCTGGAAAATTTAGAGCATTTGGAGACCTGAAGTAAAATGTTAACGCTAGAAAATATGGATAACAAAACACATGTACAGCTGCAAGAAAAAGATTGTGAAGCCTTTGGAATTACATGGATTTCTGCATTGATTACTCTATAAAATGTGGTCTGATCTTTATTTAAGAATGATAATATCCATAGGGGGCGCCCTCCAGAGCAAATCCATAATATATAAAGAATAAGCGAATGAGTTTGTCCCAAAAGTAATTCCTAGAACTGTGAGAGATAAGTTATCTGTACAATGAAAGCCTGGTGATGGTTCTACTAGGGTGGAGACACTTCCAGAATTGTGTGTCGTCTACATAACCCAGGCATAACCCAGGCAGCTCTAAAGAGGAAATGGTTCTTCACCTCCAAACAATCACTGTAGGACAAATGCAACAACAGGTGCACACATGGCAAAGGGGCATATCTATCAAGTTCCGTATGGAGCTTGAAGCCCTGTGTTTCTGGCGAGCCTTCAGACTCTGCTCCATAACCTGTCCGCCTGCTCTGAGGAGGCGGACAGACGTCGCCGCAATTCAACCCGTTTGAATACGATCAGGTTGATTGACACTCCCCTGCTAGCAGCCGATTGGCCGTGAATCTGCAGGAGGTGGCATTGCACCAGCAGTTCACAAGAGCTGCTGGTGCAATGCTGAATACGGAGAGCGTATTGCTCTCTGCATTCAGCGAGGTCTGTCGGACATGATCCGCACTGTCAGATCAGGTCCGAGAGACCTTTTATAAATAGGGGCCCAAATATCGTCTGTAATCCAGTAAACCCTCACAATTGGTATAGCACCTATGGATGGTGCTCTTTGTGCAGGCTGGGTCTTCTCAGCCGCCCAGATGATTAACCTTAAATTCCCTGGAATCAATATGTTGTGTCCAAAAGATCCAATATTTGTCTGATGCAGCAAAAATAAAAATAAGCAGCTTGTGCACATACATGTTATAACAACATTTACATAGCTCTTCATTTAAAGGGAGCTAGAAGGTGAGCTCAATCCTATTGGCTGATTGGATTGAAGCTTTAAGGGTTTATTTGGTGGGTTTTATTTTTAGCTTAGGGTTTGGGCAATGGAAAAGAACTAAATGCCCTTTTAAGGGCAATGTCTATCCAAATGCCCTTTTCAGGGCATTGGGGAGCTTAGGTTTTTTTAGATAGGATTTTATTTGGGGGGTTGGTTGTGTGGGTGGTGGGTTTTACTGTTGGGGGGGTGTTTGTAATTTTTTTTACAGGTAAAAGAGCTTATTTATTTGGGGCAATGCCCCGCAAAAGACCTTTTTTTTATTTTGATAGTGCTATTAGATTAGGTGTAATTAATTTAAATATTTGATAATTTCTTTTTTATTTTGTGTAATTTAGTGTTTATTATTTTTTTGTAATTTAGTTAATTGTATTTAATTAATGTTATTGATTTAATTGTAGTGTAAGGTTAGGTGTTAGTGTAAGACAGGTTAGGTTTTTTTTTCAGGTAAATTTGTATTTATTTTATCTAGGTAGTTAGTAAATAGTTAATAACTATTTACTAACTAGTCTACCTAGTTAAAATAAATACAAACTTAGCTGTGAAATAAAAATAAAACCTAAGATAGCTACAATGTAACTATTAGTTATATTGTAGCTAGCTTAGGGTTTATTTTACAAGTAAGTATTTCGTTTTAAATATGAATTATTTAGCTAATAAAAGTAATTTTTATTTAGATTTATTTTAATTATGTTAAAGTTAGTGGGTGTTAGGGTTAGACTTAGGGTTAGGTTTAGGGGTTAATAACTTTAGCATAGTGGCGGCGACGTTGGGGACGGCAGATTAGGGGTTAATAAGTGTAGGTAGCAACAACATTGGGGGCAGCAGATTAGGGGTTAATAAGTGTAATGTAGGTAGCAACGACATTGGGGGCAGCAGATTAGGGGTTAATAAGTATAGGTAGGTGGCGGCGATGTCGGGGGCGGCATATTAGGGGTTAATAAGTGTAATGTCAATGGGGCAGCCTTACTGAGCTTTACGCTCCTTTGTTCCAGGTGTTAGGCTTTTTTTTAGCTGGCTCTCCCCATTGATGTCTATAGGGAAATCGTGCACGAGCACGTAAAACCAGCTCAAAGCAGCGCTGGTATTTGTGTGCGGTATGGAGCTCAACGCTGCCATATTGCCTGCTAACACTGGGTTTTTGCAAACCCGTAATAGCAGCGCTATAGGGAGGTGAGCGGTGGAAATAACTTGCAAGTTAGTACCGAGCCGCTCATAACGCAAAACTCGTAATCTGGCCGTAATTTAGTTATGACTTTTTTTTTACTGACACACCTTTTTTATGCTGATGTATTCATATAATAAAGCCCTTATTTAGCTTTTTTTTCCCTTTTCTTTACATCATAGACACCACCCTATGCTGAATTCCAATCATATCATTCTTATTGGCTAAATTGCTGCCACTCTAGGCTATAAATACCATTTGTTTCTCATTTATAGCTAAGTCTTTGGTTGATATATTTTCATCCAAAAGTGAGTTACTTTTGTGAGTTCTGTATGCTGCTGTGCTGAGAATCCATATCTACAGCACACCAGATATAAAGGTATGTATGTGTAAGTTATTGTATCTATTTACTTTTTAATTACTTGTTCTGTTGGATTCATTTTAAAGATACCATGGATGTCACAATTACATTTTGGTAAATGCGATTTAACAAGGAGTTGTAATATCAACTCATCTGCTAATGTTAGTGCGGTCCAGCGATATTGGGTATTGCAACCCATGCTATCATTAGCACACCACTTGTAATCTGGCCCTAAGTGTCTCTGTCGCTCACTCCTCTAACCCCTTTTCTCTCTCTCTCTCTCTCTCTCTCTCTCTCTCACTCTCTCACTCACTCACCTCTCTCTTATCTCTATCTCACTCTCTCTCCCCTCTTTCCTCTCTCTCTCTCTCTCTCTCTCTCTCTCACACACACACTCACTCACCTCTATCTTATCTCTCTCTCTCACACACACTCACTCACCGCTCCTCTCTCTCTCTCTCTCTCTCTCACTCACTCAATCTCCTCTCTCATCTCCATCTCTCTCTCTCTCTCTCTCTCTCTCTCTAACACACACATACACACCCTCACTCTCCTCTCACTCTCTCTCTCTCTCACTCACTCTCCTCTCTCATCTCTATCTCTCTCTCTCTCTCTCTCACACACACACACACACACACACACTCACTCTCCTCTCACTCTCTCTCTCACTCACTCACCTCTCTCTCATCTCTATCTCACTCTCTCTCTCCCCTCTTTCCTGTCTCTATCCTCTCTCTTTCTCTCGCTCACACTCACTCGCCTCTCTATCCCTCTAACTCACTCACCTCTCTCTCATCTCTATCTCACTCTCTCTCTCCCCTCTTTCCTCTCTCTCTCTCTCTCTCTCTCTCTCTCTTTCTCACACTCACTCACCTCTCCTCTCTCTCTCTCTCTCTCTCTCTCTCTCTTTCTCTCTCTCTATCTCTCTAACACACTCACTCACCTCTCTCTCTCTCTCACACACACACTCACTCACCTCTCCCCTCTCTCTCTCTCTCTCTCTCTCTCTCTCTAACACACACTCACCTCTCCTCTCTCTCTCTCTCTCTCTCTCTCTCACACACACTCACTCACCTCTCCTCTCTCTCTCTCTCTCTCTCTCTCTGTCTCTCACACTCACTCACCTCTCCTCTCTCAAACACTCACTCACTTCTCCTCTCTCTCTCTTTCTCTCACACACACTCACTCACCTCTCCTCTCTCTCTCCTCTCTCTCACACACTCACCTCTCCTCTCACTCTCTCTCTCTCACTCACTCACCTCTCTCTCCTCTCTATCTCACTCTCTCTCCTGTCTCTCTTCTTTCTCTTCTCTCTCTTAATATATAAAAATATCTACACCAATTTATACATTTTAAACATTTCCAGGCATTCTTCACACAACTTTTAGATTTCAAATAACTTTCTTTGTGCAATCTAAACTTACAAACACCAAAGTTACAAACATCTGAATAACTTTATACTTAAATATTACAAAAATATAGAAATGGCAAAATAAAAAGGGTACACAAATACACACACTAAGGCCCTGATGATCGAAAGTGCCACGAGACACCAAAATATTCCAAAGGATTCGCCGCTATGTTGAGCGAGCCTGCCAAAATATTTCAAGCTCCCAACATAGTGGCATCGCAGAGAGGAATTTGCTATACCTGCCATTGGTCGGTGGTGCTGGCTTAGGCAACACCCACCACCACACATGTGTCAAATTGTGTCTTTTTATGTAAAGACTTTCTGAGGCACCAGCTTATACTGAGCATTTGTAAGAATTCCCAGTGCATAAATAAATCTGTGTCTGTGATTGGCTAGTGGCTGTCACAGAAGAGGCCTATAGAGGCACTCAATGCAGCGATCACTTGGAACAAATAAAGGAGCTTTCAGCATAAAGTATTTTATACTTCATGAATGAAAGTTCCCTTTATTTGTTCCAATTGCAAATACAAGCGCTTCACAAACGCTAGGATTTACCATCACTTTAAGGGATAAAATAAACACAAATTGCATGGTCTACCTGAAAAATACATTTTACTTATGACTTTAATGACCTTTTAATTTTGACTTTCATGTCCATTGATGAGATACAGCAAAATCTGGATCTTTTGTTGCAAAGCCATTCTTTAGAGATAAACTATAAACATAGTGCACTGTATTAATTATTTTACCCACAGTGATTTCATAGTTTGTTTTCACCAATTAACTGAAGATTGCATCCTCTTTTGAACACACAGAACAGGCGACACCTGCTGAAAATCCTTCAAGATGGGAAACCATAATGTGAGATTTCAGAATGAGACACCATATACTTTCTCATACAGTGTTGTCTTTCAAATAAATAGCCAGGATATAAAGGTAAATATTTATTTCCATTTTTGCTTAACCCCTTAGTGACCACAGCACTTTTCCATTTTCTGTCCGTTTGGGACCAAGGCTATTTTTACATTTCTGCGGTGTTTGTGTTTAGCTGCAATTTTCCTCTTACTCATTTACTGTACCCACACATATTATATACCGTTTTTCTCGCCATTAAATGGACTTTCTAAAGATACCATTATTTTCATCATATCCTATAATTTACTATAAAAAAAATTATAAAATATGAGGAAAAAATGAAAAAAAACACACTTTTTCTAACTTTGAACCCCAAAATCTGTTACATATCTACAACTACCAAAAAACACCCATGCTAAATAGTTTCTAAATTTTGTCCTGAGTTTAGAAATACCCAATGTTAACATGTTCTTTGCTTTTTTTGTAACTTATAGGGCCATAAATACAAGTAGCACATTGCTATTTCCAAACCACTTTTTTTTCAAAATTAGCGCTAGTTACATTGGGACACTAATATCTTTCAGGAATCCCTGAATATCCATTGACATGTATATATATTTTTTTAGAAGACATCACAAAGTATTGATCTAGGCCCATTTTGGTATATTTCATGCCACCATTTCACCGCCAAATGCGATCAAATATAAAAAATCGTTCACTTTTTCACAAATTTTTTCACAAACTTTCAGTTTCTCACTGAAATTATTTACAAACTGCTTGTGCAATTATGGCATAAATGGTTGTAAATTCTTCTCTGGGGTCCCCTTTGTTCAAAAATATTAGACATATATGGCTTTGGCATTGCTTTTTGGTAATTAGAAGGCCGCTAAATGCCACTGCGCACCACACGTGTATTATGCCCAGCAGTGAAGGGGTTAATTAGGGAGCATGTAAGGAGCTTTTTGGGGTATTTTTAGCTTTAGTGTAGTGTAGTAGACAACCCCAAGTATTGATCTAGGCCTATTTTGGTATATTTCATGCCACCATTTCACCGCCAAATGCGATCAAATTAAAAAAAAACGTTCAATTTTTCACAATTTTAGGTTTCTCACTGAAATCATTTACAAACAGCTTGTGCAATTATGGCACAAATGGTTGTAAATGCTTCTCTGGGATCCCCTTTGTTCAGAAATAGCAGACATATATGACTTTGGCGTTGCTTTTTGGTCATTAGAATGCTGCTAAATGGCGCTGCGCATCACACGTGTATTATGGCTAGCAGTGAAGGGGTTAATTAGGTAGTTTGTAGGGAGCTTGCAGGGTTAATTTTAGCTTTAGTGTAAAGATCAGCCTCCCACCTGAAACATCAGACCCCCTGATCCCTCCCAAACATCTCTCTTCCCTCCCCTACCCCACAAATGTCCCCGCCATCTTAAGTACTGGCAGAAACTCTGCCAGTACTAAAATAAAAGGAAAATGTGGGCTTTTTTGTGCATTTTTTTAGCATATTTACATATGCTTCTGTGTAGGATCCCCCTTAGCCCCCAACCTCACTGATCCCCCACCAAACAGCTCTCTAACCCTCCCCCTCTGACTTAATGTGCGCCATCTTGGGTACTGACAGCTGTCTGCCAGTACCCATTTTAGCGAATAATATGCTTTTTTTTATTAAAAAAATGTCCCTTTTCTGTAGTGTAGCTCCCCCCCCCAATACCAATCCCCCACCCCTTCCAGATCCCTTAGATGCTTTTGAAAAAAAAGTGTATTTCATTTTTTTTTACATTTTACTTTTAACTTTTTTTCTGTAGTGTAGCGGTTCCCACCCGCTCCCGCCCCGTGCACGCGCCCGCCCGCCACCCCCGTGCACGCGCGCGCCCCCGCGCGCCCCCGAAGGCTCCGCCCCTGATTCCGCCCCCTCCACATTCCAGAGCTCACCGATGGCCGCCCACCCGCCTCACAAGTCGGCTCCCACCCACCAACGATACCGGCCATCGATGTCCGGTGCAGAGAGGGCCACAGAGTGGCTCTCTCTGCATCGGATGGCCAGAAAGTGTTACTGCAATAACCGGAAAGCAGCTGGAAGCGAGCAGGATCGCTTCCAGCTGCTTTCCAGACTGAGGACGTGCAGGGAACGTCCTTGGTCGTTAACTGACATCCTTTAGAGGACGTACCCTGCACGTCCTCAGTCGTTAAGGGGTTAAGTTATTAGAGATTCTTTGCTCTTTTATATTTACTTAGGGAATAGTTTATCTTTTTAGGTATTTTTTAAACATGATAGGTTATGATATAAATAGATATTGTGATTGATGTTTCAAATGTGATTTTTGAGATCAAGTATACACTTAAAGGACCACTAAACACAAATTGTAAACTACATGATTTTGAACCTTCATATCTGAGAATAATTTTGCAATAAAAACTGCAGCTTTATTTTGTCAAATGATTATATTATTTTATGTTTATTCTTTTCACTGATTTCCCTGTCCCCCAGAACAATAGAATCCTTGTTAACCAATCACAAACTAATATTCAGATATAGCACAAACTCTGTTTGCACATGTGCAGTTGGGAGAGACTGGGGAAGCTGCCCATATCTCATTCCTTAAGGTGGTTTATCACTGATTCAACTTAGTTAGTATTGCAAAGAATGCTTCTCCTATCATGATTGTTGATGCAAAACTGATAACCCCCCTTTTAAAAACATGTGACTGCTGAGAATTTTAGGGGGGAGGGTGAAGTAAACAAAAGCTTACATACATTGCCTAAAAGTATTAACCCAAACCTCCCTGTGAGAAAGTTAAACAAGTTAAATTTCTAGATGTATTTTACAGCAAAAGGCAGCAAAATAGATAATGAATGTATACTGCAATAATGTTGTACTTGCAATAATGAAACATGTTATACATTGTTGAAATGTCAAGTTTAATGGTCCTTTAAAGAGACAACAAACTTCTATAATTCTTATGAAAGAACATTTTTAAGTACTTTTCCATTAACAGACCATCACTCTGTTGGTGAATACAGAATGTTATTTTTCTGCCAGCAGATGGCACTATGGGAGAGAGATATGAGGATCAAAATCAGACACAACTACATATCTCGAATCTTATTTTAATATGACAGAAATCTAGGGTTTCTAAGGACCAAACCACTTATAAAACCCTAAATATGTTTCTTTAATTCCACTTCTGCCCTCTACGTACATAGTCACCATTATTATCCATTTCCTGCTTAACTCATTTAAATATCCCAGTCCCCCTAACTCCAAATATAGAGACTCAAACTCCCTCAATAATTCCTGCACCCCTGATGCACAGGGTATCCCACCCTTTAATGGCTGATTGCTCATTCCCTCCTATTCTAATACCTCAAACATATTTACAAATCTTCTATGACACTTGCAGTCATATTTTGTATCATCACTTCCATTTTTCTTACACTGACTAGCACCATGTATTAAGAAAGCAGACATTTTGAAGTAGTAACTATGATCACATACCATTGGTCTATTAGCTTTCAAAGTTGGAGACTTCATGTAGCCAAATATCCAAATGCACTCTACGATTTCAGAGTCCTACGGTAAGTACCATTAAGTCCCAAGTCCCATCAGCCCCTGCGTCATTTTTATCAAGCACTACAGGTACAGGCCATGATTGAACCTTTTAAGTGGTACGGTTCTTAAAAACCTTTAGATTTCTGTCAGATTAGCTCAAGATTTGGGATATATAGTTGTGCCTGATTTTGGTCCTTCTCTCTCTCTCTCTCTCTCTCTCTCTCTCTCTCTCTCATCAAATAGGTTAAAACTGGATGTTCTACCTGAATCACACACAAAAAATGACGTCATGTCCGTTAAATCACAGTAAAACAGCTTTGCAATTTAATTTCATTTTTTATTTTGTCTCTTTTTCCTGTAATTTAAGTTGGAAAATTAATGACCGCCACAAAAGCGGCGATATTTAACCTCCCTATAGCGCTGCTATTACAGGTTTGTTTAAAGTATACATATTTTTATTATAAACAGAAAGAAATATAATAAAGTTGTATCTATCATCTATCTATCTATTTATCTATCTATCTATGAGCTATATATCTATCTATCTTTTTTCTATGTATCATCTATATAATTTATCAGCTATATATCTATGTATCAATCTATCTAATTATGTAAATGATATTATAGGGAATAAAATCAGTCAAAAACTATAGGAAACATTGACATCAGGGGTATTAGGGATTATATTTTACACTCATAAAGTAAAAAGTTGTATAAGGATTCTGTATTGTCAATCAACAAAAAAGTCATAGCCAACTAAATAAAAGGTAAGATTTAAAAAAAAAATGAAATACAAGTTGAACAAATAACTTTAAAGTATATGTAACCAGTAATCTGGAAATTCTGAAAAAGAAAGACAGAGTGAAAGAAAGATTGAGAGAGAGAGAGAGAGAGAGAAAGATAGAAAGAGATAAAGAAAGATACATATTGATGTATTAATAGTAAAGATTAGCCTTAGAATAATGTGTTGATATATTTTTACAATAAGTTGTTTATATAATATAAAATATAATATATATAAGTGTAAATCTTTAGTTCTATAAAGTACTTTAGCTTCTATAAAAGGAAAGTGCCGCCATGTTTGAACTGTTTTTTTTTTTTTAACTTTTTGACCTTTATTTATCTTTGTTTGTTCAAGCATGGATGTGCGGAAACCCTTTTAGATAATCCTATATTCCACACAGCCTATTTAAGACAGTCTCTTTTATTGCCATTTTTATATCTGCCCCTAACTGTCCTCAAAAAGAGAAATAGATCTTAAATGGACATGAAACCCACATTTTTTCTTTCATGATTCAGAAAGAGCATGTGATTTGAAACAACTTTCCACTATTTTCTATTAACAAATTTGTTTCATTTCTCTTTGTATCCTTTGTTGAAAAGTATACCTGGATAGGCTCAGAAACCGCTGATTGGTGGCTGCACATATATACCTCTTGACATTGGCTTTCAGTTAACTCCCAATTAGTGCATTACTGCTCCTTCAACAAAGGATACAAATTAATTGAAGCAAATTAGAATATAGAAGTACATTGGAAATTGCTCTAAAATTGTATCCTCTATCTGCATAATGAAAGAAAAAAATGGGTCTATATCCCTTTAAATTGAGATGTACCTATTTTTTTTTCTATAATGATTCAGGTAGAGCATACATTTGTAACTAACTTTCCAATTTACTTGTATTATCAATTTTGCTATATTTTCGTGGTATCTTTTGTTGAAGACGGAGCAATGCACTTCTGGGAGCTAGCCAAACACATTGGTAAGCCAATAACAAGAGGCAAATAAGTGCTGTCACCAATCAGAAGCTATCTCTCAGTAGTGAACTGCTGCTTTTCGAGCATACCTAGGTATACTTTTCAACAAAATTAAGCAAATTATATAACAGAAGTACGTTGGAAAGCTGTTTAAATTGCATGTTTTTTTGAATCATGAAAGAAACATTTTGAGTTTCACGTCCTTTTAAGCTCAAACATAGCAGCACCCATTAATTTAGAAAAACAACTATTTTAAATTACAGGAAAAGGGAGCAAAACAAATAATTAAAATTGAATTGCAAAGTTTTTGTTAACTACAGGCAATTAAATATTTTAAATTACAATGACATTCTGTTTAATATCCTTTTAAGTTTGAAACAATTTTTTTCAAATGATTCTAGATTGAAGATAAAATTGAAGAAAATAGCTGAGAAATGTATGTAGAATTGGTATTATACAAAATTATTATACGAAGAGGTGGCCAAAATTATTTAAAAATACGGCCATATCATCCAAGTATTTAATCAGACCTCCTGTCAAGTCATTTGCATGTCCTTACCCAAAATCCCCTGCTTCTGTGGAAACAGTTAGCTAAGATTATTGGTGGTAAGATGTACATTTGTGCTAACTAAAGGAGTTGATTTTTTACTCATCTGTTACTTACCATAAGTTATTTGGTTTGGTGCCAGATAATATTTCTTTATTTAGATTGTAATATATAGAATGATCAGTAGGTGGTGCTTCTGCAAACATTTTTTTCATTGACAACAAAAATATATATTATTTAGAGCAGTGTTTCTCAACCTTTTTGTAGCAAGTACCCTGCAGTCATACACTTGTTTTCTATGTACCCCAACTGTAGCACAAATGTTATTGATATTTTACAAGGGCAAAAATGGAAATTGTGTACTACTTGATTTTACAAGCTTGTATCAGATATCTTAGTTAAGTAAATATATATAGGAATCAGATAGGGGTCTTCAAGGGTAGAAATAAGAAACACAGCACTCATTGATATGTCATGTTTACAAAAGCTACATGAGGGAAAAAATGAAGGCCAATACCTGGAATACCCCTTGCCAATGGCCCAAGTACCCCCAGGGGTAAATGTATTGCATGTTTTAAAACTAGGATTTAGAGAGAACTGAAACCCAGTATTAAACTATCATGATTTATATAGACTATACAATTTTAAAAAAAATTTCAATTTACTTTTATTATTAAATCCAACACTTTTATTTTGTGATTCAGACAAAGAATATTATTCAATACTGTTTTTATTTATTTCTTTTTAAACTAAATATTAAAGAATATAGGTACCGTTGCATTACTAGAAGAGTTATCAAAGTATATAAATATTGTGTATGTTGTATGCTTTATTCACAGTTTCACTGGTTTTATATATTTTTTATAAAACAATATAAGAAGCCCAGATTGATTGTGTATATCTTCTTGTAAGCACTGTCAGTTGTGGAACATGCTATTAGAAGCTAGATCTTAAAGGGACAGTATACACCAATTTCTTTATAACTGTATGTAATAGACACTACTATAAAGAATAATATGTACAGATACTGATATAAATATCCACTGTAAAACCCTATAAAAACTTACTTCTAAACTCCCAATTTAACACTGTTAATGAGATAAGCCTGTGACACTCACTAAAAGGGGCTGAGAGCAGTAGACATCAGTATACATCTAAAATTTTGGGAACTGGTTAGGAGTCTGAAAATCAGCACAATGGTACAAAAACACCATCAGATGGGCTATACAAATAGATCATTTACAAAACATTAATGCAAAGAAACATCTAGTGTATAATTTCCCTTTAATAAAATGGTAATTTGTTTACTACCACTTGTATTGTGACTTGTTTTAGGCGAGTGGACAGTTGGCTCCTGGTCAATCAACTCGATTAGAATTTCTTGATCCCAGCATTGTATATCTAAAGTATGGATTCCATTCACAAGAAACAGTTCGTTATAATCCAGATTTATTTCGTCATTACAATCCTATTGATGAACCTACATTCTTCATAAGAGTACGCGGCCATGACCAGTCTACTTTTGAGCTTTCTTGTGATCGAGGTGGTGATTCCCCTACGTGCCCTAACTATGGTAAGAAGTCAAGATCTTACTGTCTATGGTTTTGCTATATTTATGATTCCCTTCTTCTCCTTTTTCTTTGACAATATTAAATAATATTAGTAATGGAAGCAATATGTTTTATTATGTACCTTGAATATTTTTTTAATGGAAAACTAAACACGTCATGCACCTCCTTCTGGTTAAAGTTGCAATAATTTTGGAACCTAGATCACACTGCAGGTATCTGAAGGAGAGTTGCCGCACGGGTGCAAGTACGTCAGCCCCGGAATGCAGCAAAAACATGGCGGCATCCTATGAATAGGGGGAGATGGGAACAAATCTTAATACAATGCTTATAAACTTCCTTTATGGTCAATTCAAAAGTTATTAACCTTTATAAGAAATAAAAGTTATTGTATAATTGTAAGGTTTGTTATTCAGAGAAAAAAAATGATTGATATAACGAGAATATCCCATTGGAATGTACTTTAATATAAATAAATATTTTCTAATGAAAGGAAAAATGGAAGAAGACCAAATTCGAATGGAAAACGAAAGAAAGCACAGGGAGGAAGAGGAAGCAAGGAGACAGCTTGAAGAGGAGAGGAAGAATCAAGAGAAATTAGAATGAGAGAAACAGACTCAGGAAGAAATTTCAAAAGAACAAACGGACCAAATGAACTAGCAGTCTCTTGTTGTGAAAAGCAATTTAAAAAGCATGTGATAAGAGGCGGCCTATTAGGGTTTAGAAATTAGCATATGAGCCTACCTAGGTTAAGTTTCAACTAAGAATACCAAGAGAACAAAGCAAATCTGATGATAAAAGTAAATTGGAAAGTTGATTAAAATGACATGCCCTATCTGAATAATGAAAGTTTAATTTTGACATGACTGTCCCTTTAAAGGGATATTAAACCCAACATTTTCTTTTGTGATTCAGACAGAGAATATTATTTTGAAAACTTTACCAATTTACTTTTATAATCAAAATTGCTTCATTCCCATGTTATTCTTTGTTAAAGAGAGGAAATAGCGCTGCCATCTAGTGCCCTGGCAAATAGATAACAATCTTGCAAAACTTCTGCCACATAGTGCTCTAGAAATGGGCCGTCTCCTAACCATATGTCCCTTCTTTTCAACAAAATATACAAAGAAAAGAGGAAAAATAGATGAGAAAAGTAAATGAGAAAGTTGTTTTAAATTGCAGCTCTTTCTGAAAAGAAAGAAAAATATGGGTTTCATGTCCCTTTAAATATGCTTCATTTTCTTAGTATCCTTTGTTGAAAGGGCAACAATGCTCTACTGGGTGCTAGTTGCACATAAATGTCTCTTATTATTGTCACATCTAATGTACTCAGCTAGCTCACAGTGCATAGCTGTTCCTTCAACAAAAAAATTCCAAGAAAATTAAGCATTTTTGATTAAAAACTGTCTTAAAATTACTTGTTCTATCTGCATCATTAAACTTTAATTTTGACTTTACTGTCTTTTTAACATTTCTTGACATTCATTAATGTTGTTTATTTCTTTCTTTAAATTAAATATGAAAGCATATAGGTACTGTTGTATTACTAGAAGAGTTGTGTATGAATATTGTGTATGTTGTAAGCTTTATTCACAGTTTCACTGGTTTTATGTATTTTATACAACAATATAAGAAGCCCAGTTTGATTGTGTTTATCTTCTTGTAAGCACTGTCAGTTGTGGAACCACAGTTTACATGCTATTAGATTCTAGAACTTAAAGGGACAGTGTACACAAATTTTCATATAATTTGCACAGATACTGATATACAAATACAGTATAAAACTGTTTAAAAACTTACCTGTAAACTCACAATTTAACAATGTTAATGAGATAAGCCCGGAACACCCACTGAAAGGGACTGAGAGCAGAACCTTCTATACATCTATATATACATCTAAAACTTTGGGAATTGGTTAGGAGTCTGAAAATCAGCACAACATTATTTAAAAATAATTTAAACTATACATTGTTACAATTACACTACCAGATGGGCTATCTATAAAACATTTATGCAAAGAAACATCTAGTGTATACTTTCCCTTTAATAGAAGGGTAATTTGTTTACTACCGTTTTTATTGTGACTTGTTTTAGGCGAGTGGACAGTTGGCTCCTGGTCAATCATCTCGATAAAATTATCTCAATTCCAGCATTGTATATCTACAATATGGATTCCATTCACAAGAAACAGTTCGTTATAATCCAGATTTATTGTGTCATTACAATCCTATTGATGAACCTACATTCTTCATAAGAGTACGCGGCCATGACCAGTCTACTTTTGAGCTTTCTTGTGATCGAGGTGGTGATTCCCCTACGTGCCCTAACTATTGTAAGAAGTCAAGATCTTACTGTCTATAGTTTTGCTATATTTATGATTCCCTTCTATCTCCTTTTTCTTTGACAATATTAAATATTATTAGTAATAAATGCAATTTGTTTTATTATGTACCAGAATATTTTTTATTGGGAAACTAAAATTGTCATGCACCTCCTTCTGGTTAAAGTTGCAACAATTTTGGAACCTAGATTTCACTGCAGGTATCTGAAGGAGAGTTGCTGCACGGGTGCAAGTACGTCAGCACCGGAAAGCAGCAAAAACATGGCGGCATCCCATGAATTGTGGGAGATGGAAACAAATCTTAATACAATGCTTATAAACTTCCTTTATGGTCAATTAAAACGTTTTTCACCTTTATAAAAAAATAAAATTTGATTTTATGATTGTAAGGTTTGTTATTCATAGAAAACGATGATTGATATAGCGAGAATATCCCATTGGAATGTGCTTTAATATAAATATATATTTTCCATGAAATTTCAAATGGAAAACGAAAGAAAGCACAGGGAGGAAGAGGAAGCAAAGAGACAACTTGAAGAGCAGAGGAAGAATCAAGAGAAATTAGAGCGAGAGAAACAGATTCAGGAAGAAATTGCGAAAGAACAAAAGTCTCTTGAAGGAAAACTTTCCAAAACTAATGAAAACTGTGAAGCAAAAAGAAGTCAAGAATCACAGTTTCATAGTTACTAAATAGTGAGACAGGAGAACAAAAAAAACGAGGGGGCATATTTATCAGGCTCCGAAGGGAGCTTGATGCCTCATGTTTCTGGTGAGCCTGCAGGCTCACCAGAAACAGCAGTTATGAAGCAGCGGTCACAAAGACTGCTGTTACATAACCTGCCCGCCTGCTCTGAGCAGGCGGACAGACATCGTCGGAAATCAACCCGATCAAGTACGATCTGGTTTATTGACACCTCCCTGCTGGTGGCCCATTGGCTGCGAGTCTGTAGAGGGCGGCGTTGCACCAGCAGCTCTTGTGAGCTGCTGGTGCAATGCTGAATACCGCGAGCGTATTGCTCGCCGTATTCAGCGAGGTCTGTCGGTCCTGATCCGCACTGTCGGATCAGGTCCGACAGACCTTGATAACTTGGGGCCTATGAGTAAATAATGTATTTGCTTAAGTAACATCCAGAAAATATACAGAGGATGAAGGAATCCCATCTGTGAAAACAAAACTTGTATCAATCGATCAGTTTTATATACTATGCATCTCTATACTATATACTATACTGATATTCAATTTAATCTAAAACTAATATATCACATATACACTCATATAGATGCAACAAAAATAAGTTGCTGTTTATCAACATACTTTTTCAAACTTAAATCATTATGGCCTAGATTTAGAGTTTGGCGGTAGCCGTCAAAACCAGCGTTAGAGGCTCCTAACGCTGGTTTTAGGCTACCGCCGGTATTTGGAGTCAGTCAGGAAAGGGTCTAACGCTCACTTTCCAGCCGCAACTTTTCCATACCGCAGATCCCCTTACGTCAATTGCGTATCCTATCTTTTCAATGGGATCTTTCTAACTCCGGTATTTAGAGTCGTGGCTGAAGTGAGCGTTAGAAATATAACGACAAAACTCCAGCCGCAGAAAAAAGTCAGTAGTTAAGAGCTTTCTGGGCTAACGCCGGTTTATAAAGCTCTTAACTACTGTGCTCTAAAGTACACTAACACCCATAAACTACCTATGTACCCCTAAACCGAGGTCCCCCCACATCGCCGCCACTATATTTAAATTTTTTAACCCCTAATCTTCCGCTCCGTACACTGCCGCCAACTACGTTATCCCTATGTACCCCTAATCTGCTGCCCCTAACACCGCCGACCCCTATATTATATTTATTAACCACTAATCTGCCGACCCCGCTATCGCTGACCCCTGCATATTATTATTAACCCCTAATCTGCCGCTCCGTATACCGCCGCAGCATACATTATCCCTATGTACCCCTAATCTGCTGCCCCTAACACCGCCGACCCCTATATTATATTTATTAACCCCTAATCTGCCCCCCACAACGTCGCCGACAGCTACCTACAATAATTAACCCCTAATCTGCCGAGCGGAGCTCACCGCTACTATAATACATTTTTTAACCCCTAAAGCTAATTCTAACCCTAACCCTAACACCCCCCTAAATTAAATATAATTTTTATCTAACGAAATAAATTATTTCTTATTAAATAAATTATTTCTATTTAAAGCTAAATACTTACCTGTAAAATAAACCCTAATATAGCTACAATATAAATTATAATTATATTATACCTATTTTAGGATTTATATTTATTTTACAGGTAATTTTGTATTTATTTTAACCAGGTACAATAGCTATTAAATAGTTAAGAACTATTTAATAGCTAAAATAGTTAAAATAATTACAAAATCACCTGTAAAATAAATCCTAACCTAAGTTACAATTAAACCTAACACTACACTATCAATAAATTAATTAAATAAAATACCTACAATTATCTACAATTAAACCTAACACTACACTATCAATAAATAAATTAAATACAATCCCTACAAATAAATACAATTAAATAAACTAACTAAAGTACAAAAAATAAAAAAGAACTAAGTTACAAAAAATAAAAAAATATATTTACAAACATTAGAAAAAAATTACAACAATTTTAAACTAATTACACCTACTCTAAGCCCCCTAATAAAATAACAAAGACCCCCAAAATAAAAAAATGCCCCCTAAAGCTCTTTTACCTTACCAGCCCTTAAAAGGACCTTTTGTGGGGCATGCCCCAAAGAATTCAGCTCTTTTGCCTGTAAAAAAAAACATACAATACCCCCCCAACATTACAACCCACCACCCACATACCCCTAATCTAACCCAAACCCCCCTTAAATAAACCTAACACTAAGCCCCTGAAGATCTTCCTACCTTGTCTTCACCATGCCAGGTTAACCGATCCATCCAGAAGAGCCTCCGATGTCTTGATCCAAGCCCAAGCGGGGGGCTGAAGAGTGACGTCCATCCTCCGGCTGAAGTCTTGATCAAAGCGGGCAGAAGAGGACATCCGGACCGGCAAACATCTTCATTCAAGCCGCATCTTCTATGTTCTTCAATCAGATGACGACCAGCTGATCTTCAAGACCTCCATCGTGGATCCATCCTTCTTCACCGACGACTTCCTGACGAATGATGGTTCCTTTAAGGGACGTCATCCAAGATGGCATCCCTCGAATTCCGATTGGCTGATAGGATTCTATCAGCCAATCGGAATTAAGGTAGGAAAATTCTGATTGGCTGATGGAATCAGCCAATCAGAATTAAGTTCAGTCCGATTGGCTGATCCGATCAGCCAATCAGATTGAGCTCGCATTCTATTGGCTGATCGGAACAGCCAATAGAATGCAAGCTCAATCTGATTGGCTGATTGAATCAGCCAATCGGATTGAACTTGATTCTGATTGGCTGATTCCTTCAGCCAATCAGAATTTTCCTACCTTAATTCCGATTGGCTGATAGAATCCTATCAGCCAATCGGAATTCGAGGGACGCCATCTTGGATGACGTCCCTTAAAGGAACCGTCATTCGTCGGGAAGTCGTCGGTGAAGAAGGATGGATCCGCGATGGTTTGCCGATCCGGATGTCCTCTTGCCGATCCGGATGTCCTCTTCTGCCCGCTTGGATCAAGACTTCAGCCGGAGGATGGACGTCACTCTTCAGCCCCCCGCTTGGGCATGGATCAAGACATCGGAGGCTCTTCTGGATCGATCGGTGAACCTGGCATGGTGAAGACATGGTAGGAAGATCTTCAGGGGCTTAGTGTTAGGTTTATTTAAGGGGGGTTTGGGTTAGATTAGGGGTATGTGGGTGGTGGGTTGTAATGTTGGGGGGGGTATTGTATGTTTTTTTTTACAGGCAAAAGAGCTGAATTCTTTGGGGCATGCCCCACAAAAGGTCCTTTTAAGGGCTGGTAAGGTAAAAGAGCTTTGAATTTTTGTAATTTAGAATAGGGTATGGCATTTTTTTATTTTGGGGGTCTTTGTTATTTTATTAGGGGGCTTAGAGTAGGTGTAATTAGTTTAAAATTGTTGTAATTTTTTTCTAATGTTTGTAAATATTTTTTTATTTTTTGTAACTTAGTTCTTTTTTATTTTTTGTACTTTAGTTAGTTTATTTAATTGTATTTATTTGTATGAATTGTATTTAATTTATTTATTGATAGTGTAGTGTTAGGTTTAATTGTAGATAATTGTAGGTAGTTTAATTAATTTATTTATTGATAGTGTAGTGTTAGGTTTAATTGTAACTTAGGTTAGGATTTATTTTACAGGTAATTTTGTAATTATTTTAACTATTTTAGCTATTAAATAGTTCTTAACTATTTAATAGCTATTGTACCTGGTTAAAATAAATACAAAGTTACCTGTAAAATAAATATAAATCCTAAAATAGCTATAATATAATTATAATTTATATTGTAGCTATATTAGGGTTTATTTTACAGGTAAGTATTTAGCTTTAAATAGGAATAATTTATTTAATAAGAGTTAATTTATTTCGTTAGATTTAAATTATATTTAATTTAGGGGGGTGTTAGGGTTAAAGTTAGACTTAGCTTTAGGGGTTAATAAATTTATTAGAGTAGCGGTGAGCTCCTGTCGGCAGATTAGGGGTTAATACTTGAAGTTAGGTGTCGGCAATGTTAGGGAGGGCAGATAAGGGGTTAATACTACAGGGAGTGCAGAATTATTAGGCAAGTTGTATTTTTGAGGATTAATTTTATTATTGAACAACAACCATGTTCTCAATGAACCCAAAAAACTCATTAATATCAAAGCTGAATAGTTTTGGAAGTAGTTTTTAGTTTGTTTTTAGTTATAGCTATTTTAGGGGGATATCTGTGTGTGCAGGTGACTATTACTGAGCATAATTATTAGGCAACTTAACAAAAAACAAATATATACCCATTTCAATTATTTATTTTTACCAGTGAAATCAATA